>NC_067245.2:68894760-69194977 GCF_019359855.2 Lolium perenne
GATTGGAAAATATTGCTTATGATCCTGTTCCTGTTAATGATAGTTTTCCAAATGAACAATTGGCTGTAATAAAGGTGAGCTCGCGAGACAGTCCTTGGTATGCTGATTATGCTAACTTTATTGTTTCCAAGTACTTGCCTCCAACCTTTTCAGCTCAGCAAAGGAGGAAATTATTTTATGATTTGAGGCATTATTTCTGGGATGACCCACACTTATATAAAGAAGGAGTGGATGGTATTATGCGAAGATGTGTCCCCGAATATGAACAACAGGAGATATTGAGTAAATGTCATGGTAGTGCTTATGGAGGACATCACGCGGGAGAAAGAACCGCGCAAAAGGTTCTACAATCAGGTTTTTATTGGCCAACTCTCTTCAAGGATGCGAAAGTTTATTTTATCTTGTGATGAATGCCAAAGGGTTGGTAATATCTCCAGACGCAATGAAATGCCCATGAATTATACTCTTGTTATTGAACCGTTTGATTGTTGGGGATTTGACTTCATGGGACCTTTTCCGTCTTCGGAAGGTAATACTCATATACTTGTTGCTGTTGATTATGTTACTAAATGGGTGGAAGCTATACCTACAAAAAGTGCTGATGGTGAGACCTCTTTAAGAATGCTTTTAGATATTATTTTTCCTAGATTTGGAGTACCTAGATATATTATGACTGATGGAGGTTCTCATTTTATTCATGGAGGTTTTAGAAAAACTCTTGCTAAGTATGGTATTAATCATAGAATTGCTTCCGCTTATCATCCTCAAACTAGTGGTCAAGTAGAATTATCAAATAGAGAGATTAAATCTATTTTGGGAAAGACCGTTAATAAAACTAGAAAGAATTGGGCTAGTAAATTGAAGGATGCACTTTGGGCTTATAGAACTGCTTACAAAAATCCCATGGGAATGTCACCTTATAAAATGGTTTATGGGAAAGCTTGTCATTTACCTTTAGAACTAGAGCACAAAGCTTATTGGGCTGTTAGAGAATTAAATAAAGATCCTAAACTTGCCGGTGATAAGAGGTTGTTGCAATTGAGTTCTCTAGATGAATGGAGAAGTGAAGCTTATGAAAATGCTAAACTCTTTAAAGAGAAAGTTAAAAAATGGCATGATAGGAGGATTATCAAAAGAGAATTTAATATTGGGGATAAAGTCCTATTGTATCGGTCTCGTCTCAGATTCTTTGCAGGGAAATTACTCTCGAAATGGGAAGGACCATATGTTGTCGAGGAGGTGTATCGTTCAGGAGCAATCAAAATTAGCTCTCTCCAAGGTAATGCTACGCAAGTGGTGAATGGACAAAGACTCAAGCATTATATCTCAGGTGATTCCTATAATGTTGATGTTGATATTATTCAAGTGGAAACACCGGAAGCTTTCATCAAAGGGCAAATTGACAGTCATGAACTCGACTTTGAATAGGTAACGATCTTGGTAATGAAAAGTACGCAATTTACTTTCCGAACAATATTTTCGCTGTTTTTGGAAAATATGAAAAATTACGAGTTCGAAACGGAGTGGAAAGGACGCACGAGGGCGTGGCACCATAGGCCGGCACGGCCTGACCAGGGCCCGCGCCGCCCTATGGTTTGGCCGCCCCGTCGCCCCTTTCCGACTCTGGTTCGATCTGGTACTTTCCTTTTGTCGAGAAAATTTTTGCTATATAATCCCCCAGACCCCTGGAGGTCCGTATATCGTTTTCTCGACGTGTTTTGTTTCGAGCTGTTTCTGCCAGGATCTGTTTTCGGTCTAGAAGCACCATGGCCTCTAACAACAAGGGCAAGGGGCTTTCGGAGGAAGAAGTGAAGGAGGTGCCATCAAGACAAGAGCAGCAAGCCGGAGGGAGCAAGCAAATCTTGGTGGGATCTGTTGACACTCGACGTTCTTTTTCTCATAACCTGTAGGGACCTTTACCACCCGATCTTAGCCTCGACTCCTTCCCCATGATGGAAGAAGTTCTACGGATTACCGATGAGTTTTGTGATCAATATCGGGCTCTAAGAAGAGAAGTGGAGATACTCCAGGAGGAGAATTGCCGTCTCCGAAGAATGATTGAATACCACTCGATTCGCATCACAAGGTCGTCATCGCCAACTTCAGATAACAATGAATCTCTTCGAATCTTAGTGCAGAATTGTCAAGCTGAGCGAAGACGAAGGAGCTTATTAAGAAGCTCGGGAGGAGTTCATCACCACCATCGCCGCAGGAGTAATTCATCATCGGTATTGGCATCCCCTTGGTTTGTTCCAAGCTTGGGGGAGTGCCGCGGTATCACATTATCACTACCTTTTACTTTTATTGTCAAGTAGTGTCATATCATGAGTAGGGAAGTTATCGTATAAGATGGGTCGCAGTTGGAAGTATCTCTCCTTTAGTTGGTTGTCTATGTATCCCTTGGTGTGAGTTATCGTTATGGAATATTAATGAGAAGTCTTATCATTTACATATTGCACATCTTATTCTAGTTTGCAATCTCTATCATATGATTTACCTTGTTGTTAGTATTGGTATCACTTTGGGAGCATTGAATAAATCTATTTGGTTTTGGCAAACTTAGCATTGGTCAATAGCAACAACACTTTGAGGTTTAAATAGAAAAGAGAAATACATGTAGTTGTTTCATTGTCTTTCTTGTTAGCTCATAGCTTATTATTCTGAAGTTAAAATTGTTTGTGCTTACAAGGAAGATGCATGATTGTTTCTATCATATGTATATTTGTTTGTTTTCCTCGACTCTTATGCTTGCTAATTAACCTTGCTAGCCAAAGACCTGTACTGAGAGGGAATACTTCTCGTGCATCCAAACCTTAACCCAAACCTATGCCATTTGTGTCCACCATACCTACCTACTACATGGTATTTTCTGCCATTCCAAGTAAATACTTCATCTGCTACCTTTAAACAATTCAAAACTTAGTATCTCTTATTTGTGTTAATGTTTCATAGCTCATGAGGAAGTATGTGGTGTTTTATCTTTCAATCTTGTTGGGCAACTTCCACCAATGGACTAGTGGCTTCATCCGCTTATCCAATAATTTTGCAAAAAGAGCTGGCAATGGGATTCCCAGTCCCAAATTAATTAAACTAAATAGACACTCCTCCATGGTATGTGATTGATGGACGGCACCCGAAGGATTCGGTTAGCCATGGCTTGTGTAAGCAAAGGTTGGGGGGAGTGTCATCATCATAATAAAACTAAAATAAAAAGGCACTCCTTCATGGTATGAGATTGTTGGCAGGCACCCGAGGATTCGGTTAGCCATGGTTTGTGAAAGAAAGGTTGGAAGGAGTGCCACACAAAATGAAAATAATATGGGAGCCGCTCTTAGGAGGTTGTTTGGCAAGGGGGTTAGAGTACCCGCTACCAGTCGTTGACAACAACAAACACCTCTCAAAATGTTACTTTTATTCTCTTTATATGATTGCAAAACTGAAAAAGCTCTAGCACATGATTTAATCCCTGCTTCCCTCTGCGAAGGGCCTATCTTTTACTTTATGCTGAGTCAGTAAACCTATTTCCCTCCATCTCAAGCAAGCATTTGAGTAGTTGTGATCAAACCATTATATTGTGATTTGCTACATCATGTCTTTTATTCTTCCTTGTTTAGTACAAGTTTTATCTGAATGAATATAGCTTTGCAAGTTATCAATGATCATGAGAAGACCATTATGATTGAGTATGCAAGTTGTGCCTTATAAACTTTAACATAAGAGCGCTGCTCAATGAGATAAATATAATCTGTTAATTGTTCTCTGACCAAGAACGAAGTTTGCCATCACCAATTATGATTCCTTATGCACCTTTACTTGTGATTACCTTATACTTGTTTCAAGTTGAGTTATAAGAGGTTGTTTACTATAATGTCTTGTGTGAATGAATATGATGCTTCTTGTCCGTATTTTATTTATCGACTCTTCACTCCATAAACATGTGGTCCTGTCTATCGAGCTCAGTTTCGCTTGGGGACAAGCGAAGTCTAAGCTTGGGGGGAGTTGATACGTCCAATTTGCATCACTATTTTATATCATAATTTGCTGTTATTCATTGATATATTTCATATTGGGACACAATACTTATGTTATTTCATCTATTTTGCATGTTTCATCATTATTGGAGGACCAAGCACCGGAGCCAGGATTCTGCTGGAAAAAGCACCGTCAGAACGCAATATTTCGGAAGATCAACTGTGGGAGAAAATTATACCAAAAATCCTATTTTTCAAGATGACGAAGGAAGCCAGAAGGAGGGGCCAGGAGGACCCAGGGTGGGCCCACACCCTAGGGCGGCGCGGCCCATGCCTGGCCGCGCCGCCATGTGGTGCAGGGGGCCCACGACCCCTTCCGCCTCCTTTTCTTCGCGAAATCCTTCGTCCCGAAAACCTAAGCCACAGAGGGTACCTCGCGAAGAGTTACAGCCGCCTCTGCAGGGCGGAGAACACCAGAGAGAAAAGAGCTCTCCGGAGGGCAGGAATCCGCCGGGGAAATTCCCTCCGGGAGGGGGAAATCGACGCCATCGTCACCGTCATCGAGCTGGACATCATCTCCGTCACCATCATCATCATCTCCACCATCATCACCGCCGTCTCCACCGCTGGACACCGTCACCGCCGTAGCAATTTGGGTTTGATCTTGATTGTTTGATAGGGGAAACTCTCCCGGTATCGATCTCTACTTGTTGTTGATGCTATTGAGTGAAACCATTGAACCAAGTTTATGTTCAGATTGTTATTCATCATCATATCACCTCTGATCATGTTCTATATGATGTCTCGTGAGTAGTTCGTTTAGTTCTTGAGGACATGGGTGAAGTCTAAATGTTAGTAGTGAACTATGGTTGAGTAATATTCAATGGTGTGATATTTAAGTTGTGGTGTTATTCTTCTAGTGGTGTCATGTGAACGTCGACTACATGACACTTCACCATTTATGGGCCTAGGGGAATGCATCTTGTATTCGTTTGCCAATTGCGGGGTTGCCGGAGTGACAGAAACCTAAACCCCCGTTGGTATATCGATACAGGAGGGATCGCAGGATCTCAGAGTTTAAGGCTGCGGTTAGATTTATTCTTAATTACTTTCTTGTAGTTGCGGATGCTTGCAAGGGGTATAATCACAAGTATGTATTAGTCCTAGGAAGGGCGGTGCATTAGCATAGGTTCACCCACACAACACTTATCATAACAATGAAGATTATTTAGCCGTATGTAGCGAAAGCACTAGACTAAAATCCCGTGTGTCCTCGAGAACGTTTGATCATTATAAGTAAACAAACCGGCTTGTCCTTTGTGCTAAAAAGGATTGGGCCACTCGTTGCAATTGTTACTCTCGCACTTTACTTACTCGTACTTTGTTCAACTGCTACATCAAAACCCCCTGAATACTTGTCTGTGAGCATTTACAGTGAATCCTTCATCGAAACTGCTTGTCAGCACCTTCTGCTCCTCGTTGGGATCGACATTCTTACTTATCGAAGATACTACGATACACCCCCTATACTTGTGAGTCATCAAAGCACGGTGGAGTCCATCTTCAGGGTAACGGTGACAGTTTCCAGCATTGCGAGCGCGCGAGGAGTATGGCCTATCGATGGCCTCTCTTATCTCCTAGCCTCGAGGCTGGAGTACTCTATTTAAGGGGATGGGAAGGGATTTTGCTTAAGACGAGGAAAACCCAATATAGTACCTCCATCTCAAAGCTTAAGGCTTATATTATTTTTAGAAAATCAAATTATGTCAAAATTGACTAAGCATTTACCGAAAATCATGGTAGTTAAAAAATGTGTATCTCCACCATCATACTATTTGAGACTATATTTGTGATGGTAATAGGAAAAACTACATAGACAAAAATTGGCATCATCTGATTATTAGTTATTTTGACTGCGGGATGAACTCTTTGGAACTGTGCATTAAGCACCGGTAACCACTTAGGGCTTCTTTGATTCATAGGATTGACATAGGAATTATGTTGGATTTGATTCCTATGGGAAAATTTCAATCCTACACCTTTCCTATTTCTACACTCTCCACATTCCTTTGAATCCAAGCAGCCCTTATAGTGCTTCTTTGTTTCTTATAGTAAGTGAAAGGACATCTAAAAAATAGGAGAAATCATCTGGAAGTGCACATAGTTTTATACCCCTCTGTCTCGGTTCACAGGGCCTAATCCGAACAAATATTTGTCCCATATTACCTCTCATTTAAGGCCTGCATGCATTTAAATTAGAAGTACTAGTAACCTTCTCGAATTAGTCTCCACCTTCCCTTTTCTCCTTTTTCTATTCTATGGGAACAGCCTTATGCATGCTGGTGGAGTGTGAAACCAAACAAGTTTGCATGGGGGCATGTGATCGGCCGCATGCACGCTTTGTACACCATTAGTGGAGTATTAGAAGTAGCAAGAGGAGGCAGCGCTCCGGAGAGTTTTTGTCATCCAATGAAACAATGCCTTGGTCCTGCTGCAAAATAAACCAAGCCCTCTAAACCGAGACGGAGGGAGTAGGGGTTACAATTACATATAGTTGGAGTATTCACTTCCGATTCACAAAAAAAAGGAGTATTCACTTCCACGCTGCATTATTATTAAGTATAAGTACTACTACAAACAGTTCAGCACAAATATGAAACAAAGACCCCATAAAAAAATAGCAGCCGTACGAACACTCTAGTACTTTTCAGCGAAATTTATCATTCCTCATGACAAATTGACAGTTTTTTCAACTACGCAAAGTAGCAGTAGCTACATCTGCTTGCATCTGCGAATGTAGAAACACAGCTCCTTGGACGATCCAGCACCAACGAGGTATGGCCCCGGCACAACGAGGAACGATGTGAGCTCCTCAAACACGACAGCGCCCGGCGACGCGCTGCCAGAAGCATCGACAAACATCTTCACGACATCCCGCCTGCAGTCCGATTTCGAGGACGACGGCGGGCCGTGCGCCCAGATCTTCACCCTGTAGAGCGGCCACACGGATGTGGCCGACCTGACGCATACCAAAGACAAGACAATGGCCGGGCCGAGCGCGTCGATGTACAGGACGAACATGGAGCCGTCATCCCCTTCGACGATGATACGTCTCCAATGTATCTATAATTTCTTATGTTCCATGCTAGTTTTATGACAATATCAACATGTTTTAGTCATACTTTATAATGTTTTTATGCATTTTCCGGGACTAACCTATTAACAAGATGCCGCAGTGCCAGTTCCTGTTTTCTGCTGTTTTTGATTTCAGAAAAGTTAGTTTACGAATATTCTCGGAATTGGACGAAACAAAAGCCCACGGTCCTATTTTCCACGGAGCCTTCCAGAACACTGAAGAGGAGACGAAGAGGGGACGCGAGGCGGCCACACCATAGGGGGGTGCAGCCTCACCTCCTGGCGCGCCGCCCTATGGGGTGGGCCCCTCGGGCGCCCCCCGACGCTGCCCCTTCGCCTATTTATTCCTTCCTTCGCGAAAACCCTATTACCGAGAGCCACGATACGAGAAAAGTTCCAGAGACGCCGCCGCCGTCAACCCCATCTCGGGGGGTTCAGAAGATCGCCTCCGGCACCCTGCCGGAGAGGGGAATCATCACCGGAGGGCTCTACATCACCATGCCCGCCTCCGGACTGATGCGTGAGTAGTTCATCCTTGGACTACGGGTCCATAGCAGTAGCTAGATGGTTGTCTTCTCCTCTTGTGCTATCATGTTTAGATCTTGTGAGCTGCCTATCATGATCAGGATCATCTATTTGTAATGCTACATGTTGTGTTTGTTGGGATCCGATGAATATGGAATACTATGTCAAGTTGATTATTGATCTATCATATATGTTATTTATGTTCTTGCATGCTCTCCGTTGCTAGTAGAGGCTCTGGCCAAGTTGATACTTGTGACTCCAAGAGGGAGTATTTATGCTCGATAGTGGGTTCATGTCTCCATTGAATCTGGGGGAGTGACAGCAACCCCTAAGGTTGTGGATGTGTTTTTGCCACTAGGGATAAAACATCAATGCTTTGTCTAAGGATATTTGTATTGTTTACATTACGCATAGTACTTAATGCAACTGTCTGTTGTTTGCAACTTAATACTGGAAGGGGTGCGGATGCTAACCTGAAGGTGGACTTTTTAGACATAGATGCATGCTGGATGGCGGTCTATGTTCTTTTTCGTAATGCCCTAAGTAAATCTCATAGTAGTCATCATGATATGTATGTGCATCTCTATTTGTCAATTGCCCAACTGTAATTTGTTCACCCAACATGCTATTTATCTTATTGGAGAGACACCACTAGTGAACTGTGGACCCCGGTCCATTCTTTTACATCTGAAATACAACCTACTGCAATCATTATTCTTTTTTGTTTTCCCTAAGCAAACATCATTCTCCACACCATACGTTTAATCCTTTGTTTTCAGCAAGCCAGTGAGATTGACAACCTCACTGTTAAGTTGGGGCAAAGTAGTTTAATTGTGTTGTGCAGGTTCCACGTTGGCGCCGGAATCACTGGTGTTGCGCCGCACTACACTCATTCACCAACAAACTTCACGTGGCCTTCATCTCCTACTGGTTCGATAAACCATGGTTTCTTACTGAGGGAAAACTTGCTGCTGTACTCATCATACCTTCCTCTAGGGGTTCCCAACGGACGTGTGCTTTACCGTCACAAGGAGCTGCCTCCCACGCGAGCAGCAACCTTTTTCTGGCGCCGTTGCCGGGGAGATCAAGACACGCTGCAAGGGGAGTCTCTCACACCCAATCTCTTTACTTTGTTTATTGTCTTGCTTTATTTTATTTTGTGTCTTGTTTGCTTTCTTTATATCAAAAACACAAAAAAATTAGTTACTTGTTTTACTTTATTTAATTCGTTTTGCTTATCTTATTTTATTACTACTAAAATGGGTACCCCTGAGAATACTAAGTTGTGTGATTTCACTAGTGATACGCGTAAAGCACACATCCGTTGGGAACCCCAAGTGGAAGGTATGATGCGTATAGAAGCAAGTTTCCCTCAGTAAGAAACCAAGGTTTATCGAACCAGTAGGAGTCAAGGATCACGTGAAGGTCGTTGGTGACGGAGTGTAGTGCGGCGCAACACCAGGGATTCCGGCGCCAACGTGGAACCTGCACAACACAATCAAAGTACTTTGCCCCAACGTAACAGTGAGGTTGTCAATCTCACCGGCTTGCTGTAAACAAAGGATTAGATGTATAGTGTGGAAGATGATGTTTGTTTGCGAAGAACAGTAACGAACAAGTATTGCAGTAGATTGTATTTCAGATGTAAAGAATGGACTGGGGTCCACAGTTCACTAGTGGTGTCTCTCCCATAAGATAAATAGCATGTTGGGTGAACAAATTACAGTTGGGCAATTGACAAATAAAGAAGGCATAACAATGCACCTACATATATCATGATGAGTACTATGAGATTTAATCAGGGCATTACGACAAAGTACATAGACCGCTATCCAGCATGCATCTATGCCTAAAAAGTCCACTTTCAGGTTATCATCCGAACCCCTTCCGGTATTAAGTTGCAAGCAACAGACAATTGCATTAAGTATGGTGCGTAATGTAATCAACACAAATATACTTAGACAAAGCATTGATGTTTTATCCCTAGTGGCAACAGCACATCCACAACCTTAGAACTTTTTGTCACTGTCCCAGATTCAATGGAGGCATGAACCCACTATCGAGCATAAATACTCCCTCTTGGAGTCACAAGTATCAACTTGGCCAGAGCCTCTACTAGCAACAGAGAGCATGCAAGAACATAAACAACATATATGATAGATTGATAATCAACTTGACATAGTATTCAATATTCATCGGATCCCAACAAACACAACATGTAGTATTACAAATAGACGATCTTGATCATGATAGGCAGCTCACAAGATCTAACATGATAGCACAATTAGGAGAAGACAACCATCTAGCTGCTGCTATGGACCCATAGTCCAGGGGTGAACTACTCACACATCGATCCGGAGGCGATCATGGCGATGAAGAGCCCTCCGGGAGATGATTCCCCTCTCCGGCAGGGTGCCGGAGGCGATCTCCTGAATCCCCCGAGATGGGATTGGCGGCGGCTGCGCCTCTGGAAGGTTTTCCGTATCGTGGCTCTCGGTACAGAGGGTTTCGCGACGAAGGCTTTAAGTAGGCGGAAGGGCGGAGTCGGAGGAGTCACGGGGGCCCCACACGCTAGGGCCGCGCGGGCCCCCCTTAGGCCGCGCCACCCTAGTGTGGCGGCGCCCCGTGGCCCCACTTCGTTTCTCCCTCGGTCTTCTGGAAGCTTCGTGGAAAAATAAGCCCCTTGGCGTTGATTTCGTCCAATTCCGAGAATATTTCCTTTGTCGGATTTCTGAAACCAAAAACAGCAGAAAACAGCAACTGGCTCTTCGGCATCTCGTCAATAGGTTAGTGCCGGAAAATGCATAATAATGACATATAATGTGTATAAAACATGTGAGTATCATCATAAAAGTAGCATGGAACATAAGAAATTATAGATACGTTTGAGTCGTATCAACTAGCACAAATAATAATGATTTTATATGCACTCCTATTACTCCACCTGCTACTACAGCAGAATTTTATGAAATTAAACCTGCTTTACTAAATCTTGTTATGAGAGAGCAATTTTCTGGTGTTAGTACTGATGATGATGCTGCCCATCTTAATAATTTTGTTGAACTTTGTGAAATGCAAAAGTATAAGGATATAGATGGGGATATTATAAAACTGAAATTATTTCCTTTCTCCTTAAGAGGAAGAGCTAAAGATTGGTTGCTATCTTTGCCTAAAAATAGTATTGATTCATGGACTAAATGTAAAGATGCTTTTATTGGAAAATATTATCCTCCTGCTAAAATTATATATTTGAGAAGTAGCATTATGAATTTTAAGCAATTGGATAATGAACATGTTGCCCAAGCATGGGAAAGAATGAAATCTTTGGTAAAGAATTTCCCTACCCATGGACTAACTACTTGGATGATCATCCAAACCTTTTATGCAGGACTGAATTTTTCTTCAAGGAACCTATTGGATTTAGCTGCTGGAGGTACTTTTATGTCCATCACTTTGGGTGCTGCAACAAAGCTTCTTGATGATATGATGATCAACTACTCTGAATGGCACACTGAAAGAACTCCTCAAGGTAAGAAGGTAAATTATGTTGAAGAAACCTCTTCTTTGAGTGATAAGATTGATGTTATTATGTCTATGCTTGTTAATGGTAGATCTCATGTTGATCCTAATACTGTTCCTTTAGATTCATTGGTTGCTCAACAAGAGCATGTTGATGTGAATTTCATTAAAAATAATAATTTCAACAACAATGCTTATAGGAATAATTTTGGTAACAACAACTATAGGCCATATCCTTCTAATAGTGGTAATGGTTATGGTAATTCTTATGGTAATTCTTACAACAATAGTAGAAGTGTACCCTCTGATCTTGAAGTCATGCTTAAAGAATTTTTTAGTACACAAACTGCTTTTAACAAATCTGTTGAGGAAAAGTTTGGTAAAATTGATGTTCTTGATTCTAAGGTTGATAGTCTTGCTCTTGATGTTAATCTTTTGAAACTCAAAGTTATGCCTGATGAAGTTAAAGATACTAAGTAATTTGCTAAAACAAATGCTATCCAAGTTCGAATTAATGACAATATTAGAATGATGGCTGAATTGCATGCTAGGTGGGAAAGAGAAGAAAGAGAAGACAAACTTGCTAAAGAGAATAATATAGCTAAAGTTTGGACTATTACCACCACTAGTAATGTTGATGCTTCACATGTTGCTAAACCTCCTACTATAAATGGTAAAATAATTGGTGTTGGCAATGTTTCTACTTCTACTACAAAGCGTGCAAAATTGCCTGAAACTGCTGAAACTGTTTGTGATAAAAGTGCTGAATTTTTTCAGAGTGTTGGGGACAATGGTTCCATTGATGTAGATCATAATGATTTTGATTTTGATAATTGTCATATTTCTGAAGTTATTAAGTTCTTGCAAAAACTTGCTAGAAGTCCTAATGCTAGTGCTATAAATTTAGCCTTTACAAAACATATTACAAATGCTCTCATTAAAGCTAGGGAAGAGAAATTAAAACTTGAAGCTTCTATCCCTAGGAAGTTGGAAGATGGCTGGGAGCCCATCATTAAAATGAAATTCAATGATTTTGATTGTAATGCTTTATGTGATCTTGGTGCAAGTATTTCTGTTATGCCTAAGAAACTTTATGATATGCTTGACTTGCCACCTTTAGAATGTTGTTATTTGGATGTTAATCTTGCTGATAATTCTATAAAGAGACCTTTGGGGAGAATTGACAATATTCACATTACGGTTAATAATAACCTTGTCCCCGTTGATTTTGTTGTTTTGGATATTGAATGCAATGCATCTTGTCCAATTGTTTTGGGAAGACCCTTTCTTCGAACTGTTGGTGCTATTATTGATATGAAAGAAGGAAATATTAGATATCAATTCCCTCTTAAGAAAGGTATGGAACACTTCCCTAGAAAGAGAATGAAGGTGCCTTTTGATTCTATTATTAGAACAAATTATGATGTTGATGCTTCTTCTCTTGATTATACTTGATTTGCACTTTCTGCGTCTAGCTGAAAGGCGTTAAAGAAAAGCGCTTATGGGAGACAACCCATATTTTATTTCTTCAATTTTTGTTTTATATTTGAGTCAAGGTGCTTGTCACTACTGTAGCAATACCTTTTATCTTTATTTTCTTGCATTGTTGTGCCAAGTAAAGTCTCTAATAGAAAGTTGATACTACATTTGGATTTCTGCGCAGAAACAGATTTCTTAGTTGTCACGAATTCGCATTTTTCTCTCTGTAGAAGAATCTAAATTTCTGAAAAAATTCATGCATGATCCTCAGATATGTACGCAACTTTCATTAGATTTTAGTTTTATGATCTGAGCAAGTTAAGTGCCTCGAAAAAATTCATCTTTACGGATTGTTCTGTTTTGACAGATTCTGCCTTTTATTTCACATTGCCTCTTTTACTGTGTTTGAGTGGATTTCTTTGCTCCATTAAATTTCAGTAGCCTTGGGTAATGTCCAGAAGTGTTGGGAATGATTGTGTCCTAGCTGAACATGTGAATTTTTGATTATGCACTAACCATCTAATGAGATTGTTTTGAGTTTGGTGTGGAGGAAGTTTTCAAGGATCAGGAGAGGAGGATGATATGATATGATCAAGAAGAGTGAAAAGTCTAAGCTTGGGGATGCCCCCGTGGTTCATCCATGCATATTTCAAGAAGACTCAAGCGTCTAAGCTTGGGGATGCCCAAGGCATCCCCTTCTTCATCAAAACTTATCAGGTCACCTCTAGTGAAACTATATTTTAATTCCGTCACATCTTATGTGCTTTACTTGGAGCGTCTGTTTGCTTTTATTTTTGTTTATGTTTAAATAAATTCGGATCCTAGCAATCCTTGTGTTGGAGAGAGACACGCTCTACTTTTTCATTTGAACACTTGTGTTCTTCGTTTTACTTTAATATTCATGGCGAAAGCTGAAAGCCGCAACACTTATACTTATTGTTATTTGGTTGGAAACAGAAAATGCTTCATATTGTCTTGAATAATTTGATACTTGGCAATTGTTTTGAGCTCTCATAGATCATGTTTAAGCTCTTGCATCATGTAGTTTAAATCTATTAGTGGAGAACTACCGTAGAGCTAGTTGAAATTTGGTTTGCATGATTGGTCTCTCTAAGGTCTAGATATTTTCTGGTAAAAGTGTTTGAACAACAAGGAAGACAGTGTAGAGTCTTATAATGCTTGCAATATGTTCTTGTGTAAGTTTTTGCTGTACCGGTTCATACTTGTGTTTGCTTCAAACAACCTTGCTAGCCAAAGCCTTGCACTGAGAGGAAATGCTTCTCGTGCATCCAAAAACCTTGAGCCAAAACCTATGCCATTTGTGTCCACCATAACTACCTATATGTGGTATTTTTCTGCCATTCCAAAGTAAATTGCTTGCGTTCTACCTTTAAAAATTCATTCCTTCTCTCTGCAATATATATCTCATGGGAAAGTAGCCTAAAAAACTATTGTGGTAATGAATATGTTGTTTATGTATCTTAGTTCTTATAAGTTGCTTGTTGAGCGGTAACCATGTTTCTGGGGACGCCATCAACCTGTCACACTTTTGTTAAATATCATGTGAGTTGCTATGCATGTTCGTCTTGTCTGAAGTAAGGGAGATTTGCCATGAGTTGAAATGGTTTGAGTATGCATGTTGTTAGAGAAGAACATTGGGCCACCAACCAAAGCCATGTATCATGGTGGAAGTTTCAGCTTGGACATTAATCCTCAGAATCTCTTATGAGAATATTATTGTTGTTGAATGCTTAAAGCATAAAAGAGGAGTCCATTATCTGTTTTCTATGTTGTCCCGGTATGGATGTCCTCAAGTTGAGATCTATCAAAATCGAGAAATAAAATGCGATTTATCTCCTTGGACCTTTGTACAGGTCTCATAGATCAATAATGGTCTTAAATTTTTTTTTGTGCTAGAGATGGTCTATGCATCGTAATAAATATGTGCCATTGTTCAAATCCATTGTATTTCGTGTATATAATCATACCACTTAGTGGCAAATCAAGGGAAGTTATCAAATCTTTCAAAGGATTTGATAAAATTAGACATAGTTCGAACAACATGAACTACAAATTAAGCTCATCTAGAACTCCCAAGCTTATGTCGTTGGCCCTTAGTATTAGAAAACTATGTTTTTCTTTTCTGCCTTGCTCTCAATCTTCTGCTTCTCGAGTGTTGGTGAATTAAGCTCACGCAATGGACTGCCAAAAATGGTCCGTTCATTGTTAAGAAGGCTGATCCTGTTCATCAAAGATAAAGAGTGAAATCAAATCAGTTTATAACTGTACCTTGTGAGTTTGCATATAAGTTCTGAACAGGCAATGGTGGTGTTCTATACTCCAAGATTTAATAATCAAGCTTGTTTGCACTGGACTAAAGAAAAAGAAAATCAGCATGAGGAATTACTACCAGAAGAAAATTCAGAGGCAAAATCAAATCAAATCTTCGATAAATAATTTTTTAGATCTTATGATAGTTATTTCTTACATCCAGCAACATAATAATTGGACTTTGTATCTGTCACTGAAGTACAAAAGCTTAATTAGTGTATGTGAGGCACAAGCTTCGTAGTATTATAAGCCCTGTGTGTGAAGCACATCAAGGTGTGTGAAGCACATCAAGGCAGAGAGCTCGAGGAGTGGCATGGGCAAATGCGCAGGTTCCTGCCATCTGCCACGCGCATTGAGAGCAGGGCAGAGCTGGATCTATGGGACTTCTCTGTCGATGCTTTTTAGACGGACGAATCAGTATTAACTCGCGGGGGGGGGGGGGCATAGGTGTAATTTTTCGGAAATTTATGGGTAGTTTGAAGTTGGACGAAAATTTTGGCAGAAACCTTAGTTTATTTATTACTCCCTCCGTTCTTTTTTAATTGACTCGGATTTAGTACAAGTTTGTACTAAATTCGAGTCAATTAAAAAGGAACGGAGGGAGTATTATATTATTAGGTATAGATATAGATTGACACGGGTTTAACTAGATTGGATTGCATGACAGTAAACCAAGTCTAGATACTTACGTGCTTATATAAATCTCAGTTATGTCTAGATTCGGATGTACATAGACACATTCTAGTTGACCAAGACATGCTTGAACCTTCTATGGTAACAGACCAAAACGTGTAAGGGGGAGGGTGTCTGGTTACCTCGACGACGGCTTCGTGTAGTCATACTCAGCATCCTTGCGGGTCACATCGACGACGGTGGGGGTGCTGCGGTTGCGGTGGGCGTCGGCGTCGAGGAAGCAGATCTGGGGCGGTCGATGATGGGTTCAGGGAAGCAGATCTGAAACAAGGGAGTCGGTGAAGCAGATCCGGTGCAGTGCATGGCGTCGTTGGTGAAGCGGATCAGGTACGGCAGACGAGGGAGTCGGTGAACTCAGATAGTGCAGTGCACGGCGGCGTTGGTGAAGCGGATCTGGTGCTGCGGACGAAGCAGTCGGTGAAGCAGATCCGATGCAGTACACGGCGGCGTTGGTGAAGTGGATCTGGTGCTGTGGACGAGGGAGTCGGTGGCCTCAGGTAGGTGAGTTGGTAGGCCGGCTAAGTACGGCTGGGATATTCCAGTGCGGTGGTCCGGGAGGTGAGAGATGATGGGCCTGGAGTATTGCGACAGATTTTTGGCGGGAATGGGGAAGACGAAAGGAAGGCGGTAGACTATATATATCAGAGGGGATGTGTAAATTACGAACGAGAATCCAACCCACCCCGGCTTCACTTGTCTGCCTTTGCGTCATTGGTAATAGGGGTCGAATGGGAATTCAAAATATGTGTATGGAGGCGGGAGTTTTGGCGCTCAACTCGTATTTTGAATCTCCCTGGTGTATAAGAAGTACAATATACTAGATATTGAATCATAGACCAGGAAAGACAAGTACAGTAGTACAAAAATACTGTAATGTCTACATTGCATGATGCTGATCTACCTTGCGTTAGTGTTTGTAGTGGTAGCTAAGTGGTGCAAGGAAGACATATTTGTAATTTCTACAACTAAGATATATCTATATACATCTGTATTAGACAAAACTAAAACACCTCCTTTTAGACGAAGGTAATATTACTTTGGAATCTCTTTGTACTAATGCTGATGATTTTTAATAGATCTTCAGAGTTTCGTAGAAAAAACTAGGCTCCTCTCGAGAAACAAATAAGCATCCAATTAATTAAGTACGTGAGCGGTTATTATTATTTTAACAGGGAAACTGCATTCGTGCCCTATGGCCCGTCATCTTCAAAACCATCCAAATGCATGCATCTAGCAGTTTCCAGGCCCTGGCGTGGCGGTTAACATTCGTCTTCCTCATTTCGTCTTGTCCCTGGCACTCTCGCCTGTGCCCCTCTCGCTACCCTCCATGGAAGCGTTCTACCACGGGCACACTTTCCTCGCTCATGGAAAAACCACCATTACGATGAACTATACCAATATGGCGTCTAAGGTGGAGGAACACATCAACAAAATCGAGTTGATCTTGGAGAAAGAAGACTCGTACAAAATTGTTGGCCTAGACGTAGAGTACACCTATGGGCCTGAACAGAAGGCTGCCCTCATACAGTTGTGCTTGGGCACGGACTGCCTCCTGTACCAGATTTCCTCGGCTGACCAGCCATGCCCCAAACTCGCTGACTTTCTTGGCAGGCCTGACATAACATTTGCAGGTGTTGACATCGGCAACGACATTACCAGGCTTGGGCGTTGCAACCTCTCAGTGGCGAACTTCGTGGACATCCAGAAAAGGTGGAAGCCTGTCGATTCCACTAGTAACAATAAGGATTCGTTGGCTGACTATGCTGTGGCCATTATAGACAGCCAGTACAAATCTATCATGAAAAAACTTACGCATGAGGAACACAAGCTGTGGAAGCAGGTGCCCTTGTCCATGAAGCATATCCTGTATGCAAGCATCGAGGCATACGCGACATATGAGGTAAACAGGCGAATAGTGAACTTTGAGAAGGGTCAACAAAAATTGGCGGAATTCCAGGACATCGGGAGTAAGAAGAAGAAGAGCAGCATGGTACATGCTGTGGAAGCTGAAGAGGAAGACCACTGAAAAGGATAGCCTAGTGTTAAAAGTAGTACAGTACTAGTATGTATACGATCGTGTGTGTATGCACCCAGTGATAAGTAGTTCTGTACATCCACCTATATTTTTTCTTGCAAGTAGTGTTAAAAGTAGTACATTACTACTGTAGTATGTACGATCGTGTGTATGCTCCCAGTGTCGTGAGTACATAACTGATGAGTATAAAATAAGATTCGCAAAAAAAGTATATAATAATAATATGTATGGTATTTCTTTTTTTTAACTTGCATACTCCCTACGATCCATAATAAGTGTGCCGTTTCACTCTAACAGCATCCACTGTGTTGTCCACAACAGCTATCCTCATCCACAAGCAATAAGTGTAGTCCATGCCCATATATATAGTGGACAAGTACAAGCTTTTGGTTGCCCATAAGTAAATAGTAATTATTTTACTCTGTCCTCTGTCTTGCATGTGTGTACTTCTAACAAATATGTGCGTCCCAGCGTGTGCCAAAGTTAACCTTATACTGAGTATAATGTATTGTATTACTCCCTCCGATCCACATTACTTGATGCTAAAATGGAAGTATCTATAGCTACAATATGTCTAGATACATCTACATTAGCGTCAAGTAATGTTGTTGCTGTTTCAGTAATCTTGTGGTTCCCATAGGTGGTGCCTTAAATGACAAAAGTCGTGGCCATATCTAAACCATGATTAAGCCGAACCTCTGCCCCAAGACATGACATCTCTTCTAGAATGCTCTCCGTCCATAATAAAATAATCAATGGATGAGACTGGATACCTTCGTTGGGAAGGTATCGTCATCTGCCGAGTAGGGTGTATGTAGGCATCCTATCACGTCAGGACAACTATCCAGTAGTAATATCCATCTCCCAGTGACCCAGTCTATGTGTGTGTCTTGTCTTGTGGATCAATGGACATGGCACCTGTCGAGGTACTACTGATGATTTTGTACGTATATTTATATGAGCACGATGCTTCGTACAAAGTTGTCCCTGTCACCTCAAGGTTGCATTAGCAGGACGAAAAAAAAAGTTACGGAGTACTCCCTTTCTTGTTCTTTTTCTTTTGTTGTCACAGATTTGAAACCAATAAGTTCAAGTTATGTTCCTGATGATGTTACCCAACAATAGAAGCGAAACTGAAATAATAGTACTCATACAGTGTTAGTACTAGTACTTTACTAGAGGTTACATCCGCATTAGCATTATACTAGTACGTATCATCACATAGAGTAGGAGTACTTATTTTGAGGATTAATTGTTCTCCTTCGCGATGCGAATGTAGAAACGCAGCTGCTTGGAAGGTCCACCAAGCACCAGGTACAACGGCGGCACCGAGAGGAACGACGTGAGTTCATCAAACGCGACGTCGCCCGGCAAGGCGCAGCTCGACGCCTCCAATGACACATTCACGGTGTCCGCCCTGCTCCTCGCGTGCGCCAACGGGCACGACGTCGGCCCATTCACCCACATATTTGCCGTGTACAGAGGCCACACGCACGCGGCCGCCCTAACGCACACGGTAGACACGATGGTGGTCAAAGTCGAACCGAGCACGCCGATGATCAGGACGAACACGGCGTCGTCCTCCCCTTCGTCGATGATCCGGAGGCACGACGAACCCGGCACCGGCACCAGCACCTGGAACACTTTGGTCGTGTTGTACGGCGGGAGCTTGTGCACTTGGATCGAGTGGGCCGCTGCGAAGTGGGCGACGAGCGCTGTTGGCGGGGCGGCGAAGTCGCAGCCGGGCTCCGTGCAAGCGCGAGGGGCGTGCGGGCATGCAATCTTGTGGTCGTGGACCTGGTGGTAGGCCACCAAGCTCCCGCAGCTGCTGTGGGGGCACTCAACCGTCGCCGCTGATACGACGGCGTCCATTGCCGGGTCCTGCTCGAATCCGCCGCGGGGTTCCACGCACCTATGGCACCGGTTCTCGGGAAGCTCGCTGAGGCAGCGGCCGCAGGCCAAATGATTACCCTTGCACTGCACAAATCAAAGTTCGTGGATTGCCATTTTTGAAGTAGTGAACCCACAAAAGAAACATCAATGGAGTGTGGGAGGGAAAGGGATCGACCTTGAAGATGGGGGGCTTGAGGGGCTGGGAGCAGAAAATGCAGTGAAGCACGGTGGAGTCCATCTTCAGGGTAACGGTGACAGTTTCCAGCATTGCGAGCGCGCGAGGAGTATGGCCTATCGATGGCCTCTCTTATCTCCTAGCCTCGAGGCTGGAGTACTCTATTTAAGGGGATGGGAAGGGATTTTGCTTAAGACGAGGAAAACCCAATATAGTACCTCCATCTCAAAGCTTAAGGCTTATATTATTTTTAGAAAATCAAATTATGTCAAAATTGACTAAGCATTTACCAAAAATCATGGTAGTTAAAAAATGTGTATCTCCACCATCATACTATTTGAGACTATATTTGTGATGGTAATAGGAAAAACTACATACACAAAAATTGACATCATCTGATTATTAGTTATTTTGACTGCGGGATGAACTCTTTGGAACTGTGCATTAAGCACCGGTAACCACTTAGGGCTTCTTTGATTCATAGGATTGACATAGGAATTATGTTGGATTTGATTCCTATGGGAAAATTTCAATCCTACACCTTTCCTATTTCTACACTCTCCACATTCCTTTGAATCCAAGCAGCCCTTATAGTGCTTCTTTGTTTCTTATAGTAAGTGAAAGGACATCTAAAAAACAGGAGAAATCATCTGGAAGTGCACATAGTTTTATACCCCTCTGTCTCGGTTCACAGGGCCTAATCCGAACAAATATTTGTCCCATATTACCTCTCATTTAAGGCCTGCATGCATTTAAATTAGAAGTACTAGTAACCTTCTCGAATTAGTCTCCACCTTCCCTTTTCTCCTTTTTCTATTCTATGGGAACAGCCTTATGCATGCTGGTGGAGTGTGAAACCAAACAAGTTTGCATGGGGGCATGTGATCGGCTGCATGCACGCTTTGTACACCATTAGTGGAGTATTAGAAGTAGCAAGAGGAGGCAGCGCTCCGGAGAGTTTTCGTCATCCAATGAAACAATGCCTTGGTCCTGCTGCAAAATAAACCAAGCCCTCTAAACCGAGACGGAGGGAGTAGGGGTTATGTGGGGCCCCAGACTTACCAGTCCAGAACTCCTGTTATGCATACAATTTCACGATCCCAAGATCATTCCATCGTGAATACATAACCGAACTGGTACCAGATTACATCATCCATTACAGTACCGAAATAACATTAATGCGGAAGTCTTACATCATAGGCCATCAAGGCCAAAGTTCAACAAACAGCAGCGGAATTTATTCAACTCCAAACAGCGGTGGAACCCACGTCAGGCCTTTACCCTACAGGCGGCTGACTGGGAGAGCGTCCTAGTTTGCGTCTTCGGCGTCGTACTCCTCTTCTTCGAAATACTCCTCTTCAAAGTCTGGCCAAGTAAATAGCCAGGACAACAATGCCAATGAGTACTTTTGAATGTACTCGCAAACCACCTTAGAGAGAAGTAAAGGATATGCAATATGGTAGTAGCAAGGAACAGGCACTAAACTAGGGCGACAAGGAGCGAGAGGTGGTTCCTCTCGAGAGTTTGACATTTCTATGTTTTCGTTGAAAAACTTTTTGTAAACAATTTTACTTTGCTGACTAATAGGTAAGGAAGACCCATTTTCTTTCTCCGGCCATCGGAATGACCAAAACAATTTCACCTTTCCACCGTACCTCTCAGGTACATCTCCACCAGTCCCACTGGTATTTTTCCGTACCTCCCAGGTACATTTCCCAAAAACTTTTTGGAAAACATATTTGTAAAACAAAACTTCCCTTTAATGCCACGTACCGCCATTCCCATGTCCATAACCGTGGACACGGCTATTCGAATAGATTTACACTCTGCAGAGGTTGTACACTTTCCCCACAAGATCCGAATACTCATCGTGTGGGCATCATCCCTGCATAATAACATATGCCACGACAAGTACCCGATCGTAGTTTTTCGCCTGCTCGCCTTAGCCTAAGACATGCCGCCTAGAGTTGTACCTCCCAACACCAGAGTCCGAGGGGTCGTTTACCCAGGAGTAGCAAATTCCCCGACCAGCTCGACCCTCCGGAATGCCGCGACCAACTGCGGGGCATTATTCAATGGGAGCTCATAGGTTGTACCCCTGCCATCGATACGCAATGGAAAGGCGTTCCCGGTTCGTCGGGAAGGCCACGGTCGATAGGTGTCCATGATCGGACTACCCCTTACATTTGCAGGACCCAAACTAAGGCGAGACAAACTACTACACTACGCCCCTTCCCACTTCAGGGTAATGTGGTTGCACTGGCTAGGTCCGGTTTCGTACTATGGTCACCAAGGTTTTTCGAAAACAATTTTTCTCCACTTGCCTCCAGCAATTTCTCTTTCCATAAACCTTTTCATTTTCATAAACTCCCACTTGGTCAGGGCTACCCCTTTCCAAGGTTTTCGAAACACTTCTTTTCTGGAAAACATTTTCACAAACCTTTTTAAAGAGGGTTCCCAACCTATAGTCCGACTTTTCTTTGAAAAGCGGCGACAAGGATGATAAGGTGTTACGCACCATATCTCTAGCAAGTTTGGATCAGTAGGTATCACGAGGGCTGCACCCATAAGGGTGGAATCATAAAACTTCGAGTGGTGGAACCACTCACATAAATAAATAAAAGACATGCAATTTAACGAAACCTGTGATAATGCAAGAGTAAGATAATTAGGGTGAGACATGCATCAAGAGGTGGCTTTCCTTGATCAGCAAAGTTCCCCTGGTCTTCCTCTTCAATCCCTCCGAAGGCTCCTCCTCCTTCGTTTCCGACGATGTTCGAATCTAGCGTCGCAAAAAGAAAACAACAAGCCATACCCAATCAACAAACCACACCAGAATAATTCACACAAAAATTTGGGAAAAACACAGTATGTAGAGGGTTACTAATGCAAGCTACTGAAAGTGGTTTCATCCATTTATGATTTTTAAAACAAAAGATATGATTTTTGCAATTCCAGAATTGATTTAGGAACCATTTAAATGGTCTAAATCTTTCTGTAAGTCACAAAAATGCATGCAGCATACCTACTGAAAGCTAATAACATGTAGAACACACATGCACAAGAATCACTTTCAAATAAACTTTTAATTAAATTAGACAATTTAAATGGGACAGAAACCAGAGCATACAAACAGCAAGTCATACCAGTATCAGAGCATCATCAACCAACACCAAACCTACCCCTGGATAGGTGAGACTAAATGTGAACTAACCCCACTGGTTTGACATTTTTCTAATTTGTAAATGATTTTATAAAAATCAAAAACTGAAAAGATATAATGTTTTAGTAATTAAATTCTTGAAATTAAAATATAACTCTTAAAAATATTTCCTTTGGCACAAAATTACCATATAGGTATATCTACCAGTAGCACTTGGGTTTGATTCAAAAACATTTGTGGTTTTTGAAATAAAAAACATGGAATAGCTCTCTGGTCAGATTTTGATTTGTAAATAAAACCAAAACCATTAAGCTTCTGCATGTCATACTAGTGCCAAAAAAAAGTTATTAACTTATACTTTGCACCAAAGTTAACCTCATGCAGAAAGGGTTTATAAAACTTACACAATAATTAAAATACACAATCAGATACATTTAAGGTTTCTATTTATCAGCACAGAATCACCACACTAAATCACATGCATGTAATTATTTGGGGTAGATATTTCGCTCACTAGCACGTAGCCGTTAGATTCACCAAATTTGAGTCATCTATGAATTTACAGAATTTAAAAAGCTACAGCATATATTACTGGCATATATTTTCTAATTTATAGAGAAAGGGGGCGCGGGCCGGAAGTGGCGGGGCGGCCCAGTTTGGCTCACTGGCCAGCCCAGCTGTGGCTAGGACGCGCGGGAGGCCAGGTTTGAATGCCAGGGACGTGGCGGGCCACGCTGGCGTCCTGGGCCCCGGGCGGTCCTGCATGCATCCGTTGGATTACATCCAACGGTGCATGCCGTTCCTTCCCCGACGCGACGGAAGACACAGGCGCAGGAAACCCTAGCGGGTTCTGGAGGCTGCCAGGCTCACCTCGGGACGCAGACCACGGCGGGGATGGGTGCGTCAGGCTCGGCGGAGGACGGGCTCTCGGGCGGTGGTCGAGGGGATGGAAACAGCGGCGGTCCGGCGACGGTCAACGGTGACGGGTCACGGACGCTGCTCGGAACGCCGGCGTCCACACGTCCACCTAGCAAGCAGCGGTAGGCGCGTTGGAAAGAGGGGACAGAGGGGCTCCCAGGGAGGGTGGTGGCGGCCAAAACAGAGATGGCCTCAGCGGCGGTCGACGGCGACGCAGACGTCGGAGACGGAGATGGAGGGCTCACCTAGGGGTGGCTCGGGCCTGGTCTGGGGTGTCGGGGAGGTCGCGGTGGTTCCGGGGCAGTGCAGTCGTCGACGTAGACCTTGCATGCAGAGCTCCCAGCAGTCCAGCACTGGCAGCAACGTCGCCAACTTCGTCACGCGCGAGCTCACCGGCGTCGGGGCGGACAGCAGCAGGTGTCACCGGCAACCTAGGGCATGGGAGAGCTAGTGCATTAGAACGAGCGCAACTGGGCGAACACAGGGAATGAGAGAGGAGGAGGACGGCGTTGTGCTACGACTTCAACCTCTGCCGAAACTCGTGGCGGACGGGTCGAGCACGGGCAGCAGGGAGAGGCTGAGCCTCTCTCCGCTCAGACGTTGGTGGAGTGGCGCTGTGCTCTGGGAGGGGAATGGCGAAGGGGAACTAAACGAAACGGCCGGTGCCCTATTTATTTGGGACGCGTGGGTGCACGGTGCACCCGGTCCTTGCACAGCATGGAGAGGGGGCGGCGGCCGTGATTGGTCGCGAGGGGCGGTGATGCGGTGTCTGAACGTGCTGGGACAGGTTTGGAGCGGCGCTGCTGTCCGAGGCGCTGGAGAACAGCGGGGGTGGACGGGTCACGTCGGCATGACAGGTGCTCGACGAATTGTCAGCGACATGGCACGGGCGTGCACGAGCAGGTTAGGGCGCGTTTTGGTCTCTGAGGCGCGTGACGCTTTCCAGAAAACTCCAGGTCGTCCAGGGGCTCGGATACGAGGAGGCGAGGTCGCCACCGTGGCCGTGTCCATGATGGTGCGCGCGGTGACCGTGACTGTGATGAGCTCGGTCGAGTAGGTGTGAAGCGAGGAGAGGCGCGTGAGTATGTCTAGGGATGTGCTGCTGCAATGCTTGCTCGCATGGCGTGGCCAAAACGCACGCAGCAGGAGCATGAGTGTCTGTTTCTTGGACGTTTTCCGGGTGAGTGGTCACCGGGGGCTGCGGTGCACGAGCGTGCCTGCGTTCAGCTACCCGGCACGAGCTGGGGAGGTGTCAAGGAGGGAGAGGGGAGCATAGGAGTGGTGCCCACGCTCTCCTGCCAGGGCATGCACGGCTGCAGCAAAAGTGAGAGAGGAAGGTGGCCTCACTTGCGGGTTTCCAAGAGAAGTGACGAGAGAGGGAGAGCTAGGAGGAGTAGGGGACAGGGAGAGGGTGCAGGTGTGAGGTGAAATAGCAGGATAAAGTGTGAGGGAGGTTGGCAGGGTGCTGCCAAGCTTTGGCTCGATGTGGTTGGTGACATGCCCGTGAGTGGCATGCACTCAACCAGCCCCGGCCACTCTCTCTTCCCTCCAAATCTCTCCAACTCAGTTCGGTGGAAGGAAGAGCCATGCACACATGTGCAAGATAAAGAGAATAAGAGAAGTACTTGAGAGGAAAAAGGAGATGGTGGAAAACAAAAGAAAGAGAGAAAGAAAATAAAGGTGGCAAGGGTATGGTCTACATGACCATTCCTTCTTTTCCTCATTTTCATGATTTTTGCATGACCATACTCTTTTGATTTTTGGGGAAACAAGGATAGTAATGAGTTGAGATCAATATTATAGGGCTAAAGAATTTTTCAAAACCATTTTTGGTTAAGTAGAGATAAGGAAAAGAAATAAGACAAAAGGAGTAAAATGTGATCTAGAAAGATTCACTTATGTAATAGGAGAAAATCAAGTCCTAGGGTTTCAGTAATAAAGAGAATTTAATTTCACACAAGTCAATAGAAAGAGATAGGAAATGTTGAAATGGTCCTGGCAAAGTTTAATTAAATAAGAATCAGAATTGGGAAAGGGGTGTCACAAGTGAAAGAGGTTTTTAGGGTTTAGTGAAAAATAGAACTTTTGATCACACAAGTAAATATAGAGGAAGGTGAAATGCTCCAAGGGTTTGTGTCATGATTAATTTAATTAAAACTATAAATAAAAAGGGGTCACATGAAGATAGGGATCTTTGGGGTTTACACACAAATGTAATTCATCACAAGCACAAGCACACACATTCTACAATCAAAGGCAAGGTCAACTATATGCATGCAAAGTTGAAAACTGAAAAAGTTTTTGTTGGCCCTAAATTTTGCATTTCAAAATTTTTAAACCAAAGCGGAAAAAGTTGGGTTGTTACAGGTTACAATTACATATAGTTGGAGTATTCACTTCCGATTCACAAAAAAAAGGAGTATTCACTTCCACGTTGCATTATTATTAAGTATAAGTACTACTACAAACAGTTCAGCACAAATATGAAACAAAGACCCCATAAAAAAATAGCAGCCGTACGAACACTCTAGTACTTTTTAGCGAAATTTATCATTCCTCATGACAAATTGACAGTTTTTTCAACTACGCAAAGTAGCAGTAGCTACATCTGCTTGCATATGCGAATGTAGAAACACAGCTCCTTGGACGATCCAGCACCAACGAGGTATGGCCCCGGCACAACGAGGAACGACGTGAGCTCCTCAAACACGACAGCGCCCGGCGACGCGCTGCCAGAAGCATCGACAAACATCTTCACGACATCCCGCCTGTAGTCCGATTTCGAGGACGACGGCGGGCCGTGCGCCCAGATCTTCACCCTGTAGAGCGGCCACACGGATGTGGCCGACCTGACGCATACCAAAGACAAGACAATGGCCGGGCCGAGCGCGTCGATGTACAGGACGAACATGGAGCCGTCATCCCCTTCGACGATGATACGTCTCCAATGTATCTATAATTTCTTATGTTCCATGCTAGTTTTATGACAATACCAACATGTTTTAGTCATACTTTATAATGTTTTTATGCATTTTCCGGGACTAACCTATTAACAAGATGCCGCAGTGCCAGTTCCTGTTTTCTGCTGTTTTTGATTTCAGAAAAGTTAGTTTACGAATATTCTCGGAATTGGACGAAACAAAAGCCCACGGTCCTATTTTCCACGGAGCCTTCCAGAACACTGAAGAGGAGACGAAGAGGGGACGCGAGGCGGCCACACCATAGGGGGGTGCAGCCTCACCTCCTGGCGCGCCGCCCTATGGGGTGGGCCCCTCGGGCGCCCCCCGACGCTGCCCCTTCGCCTATTTATTCCTTCCTTCGCGAAAACCCTATTACCGAGAGCCACGATACGAGAAAAGTTCCAGAGACACCGCCGCCATCAACCCCATCTCGGGGGGTTCAGAAGATCGCCTCCGGCACCCTGCCGGAGAGGGGAATCATCACCGGAGGGCTCTACATCACCATGCCCGCCTCCGGACTGATGCGTGAGTAGTTCATCCTTGGACTACGGGTCCATAGCAGTAGCTAGATGGTTGTCTTCTCCTCTTGTGCTATCATGTTTAGATCTTGTGAGCTGCCTATCATGATCAGGATCATCTATTTGTAATGCTACATGTTGTGTTTGTTGGGATCCGATGAATATGGAATACTATGTCAAGTTGATTATTGATCTATCATATATGTTATTTATGTTCTTGCATGCTCTCCGTTGCTAGTAGAGGCTCTGGCCAAGTTGATACTTGTGACTCCAAGAGGGAGTATTTATGCTCGATAGTGGGTTCATGTCTCCATTGAATCTGGGGGAGTGACAACAACCCCTAAGGTTGTGGATGTGTTTTTGCCACTAGGGATAAAACATCAATGCTTTGTCTAAGGATATTTGTATTGTTTACATTACGCACAGTACTTAATGCAATTGTCTGTTGTTTGCAACTTAATACTGGAAGGGGTGCGGATGCAAACCTGAAGGTGGACTTTTTAGGCATAGATGCATGTTGGATGGCGGTTTATGTTCTTTTTCGTAATGCCCTAAGTAAATCTCATAGTAGTCATCATGATATGTATGTGCATCTCTATTTGTCAATTGCCCAACTGTAATTTGTTCACCCAACATGCTATTTATCTTATTGGAGAGACACCACTAGTGAACTGTGGACCCCGGTCCATTCTTTTACATCTGAAATACAACCTACTGCAATCATTGTTCTCTTTTGTTTTCTCTAAGCAAACATCATTCTCCACACCATACGTTTAATCCTTTGTTTTCAGCAAGCCGGTGAGATTGACAACCTCACTGTTAAGTTGGGGTAAAGTAGTTTAATTGTGTTGTGCAGGTTCCACGTTGGCGCCGGAATCACTGGTGTTGCGCCGCACTACACTCATTCACCAACAAACTTCACGTGGCCTTCATCTCCTACTGGTTCGATAAACCATGGTTTCTTACTGAGGGAAAACTTGCTGCTGTACTCATCATACCTTCCTCTAGGGGTTCCCAACGGACGTGTGCTTTACCGTCACAAGGAGCTGCCTCCCACGCGAGCAGCAACCTTTTTCTGGCGCCGTTGCCGGGGAGATCAAGACACGCTGCAAGGGGAGTCTCTCACACCCAATCTCTTTACTTTGTTTATTGTCTTGCTTTATTTTATTTTGTGTCTTGTTTGCTTTCTTTATATCAAAAACACAAAAAAATTAGTTACTTGTTTTACTTTATTTAATTCGTTTTGCTTATCTTATTTTATTACTACTAAAATGGGTACCCCTGAGAATACTAAGTTGTGTGATTTCACTAGTGATACGCGTAAAGCACACGTCCGTTGGGAACCCCAAGTGGAAGGTATGATGCGTATAGAAGCAAGTTTCCCTCAGTAAGAAACCAAGGTTTATCGAACCAGTAGGAGTCAAGGATCACGTGAAGGTCGTTGGTGACGGAGTGTAGTGCGGCGCAACACCAGGGATTCCGGCGCCAACGTGGAACCTGCACAACACAATCAAAGTACTTTGCCCCAACGTAACAGTGAGGTTGTCAATCTCACCGGCTTGCTGTAAACAAAGGATTAGATGTATAGTGTGGAAGATGATGTTTGTTTGCGAAGAACAGTAACGAACAAGTATTGCAGTAGATTGTATTTCAGATGTAAAGAATGGACCGGGGTCCACAGTTCACTAGTGGTGTCTCTCCCATAAGATAAATAGCATGTTGGGTGAACAAATTACAGTTGGGCAATTGACAAATAAAGAAGGCATAACAATGCACATACATATATCATGATGAGTACTATGAGATTTAATCAGGGCATTACGACAAAGTACATAGACCGCTATCCAGCATGCATCTATGCCTAAAAAGTCCACTTTCAGGTTATCATCCGAACCCCTTCCGGTATTAAGTTGCAAGCAACAGACAATTGCATTAAGTATGGTGCGTAATGTAATCAACACAAATATCCTTAGACAAAGCATTGATGTTTTATCCCTAGTGGCAACAGCACATCCACAACCTTAGAACTTCCTGTCACTGTCCCAGATTCAATGGAGGCATGAACCCACTATCGAGCATAAATACTCCCTCTTGGAGTTACAAGTATCAACTTTGCCAGAGCCTCTACTAGCAACAGAGAGCATGCAAGAACATAAACAACATATATGATAGATTGATAATCAACTTGACATAGTATTCAATATTCATCGGATCCCAACAAACACAACATGTAGTATTACAAATAGACGATCTTGATCATGATAGGCAGCTCACAAGATCTAACATGATAGCACAATTAGGAGAAGATAACCATCTAGCTACTGCTATGGACCCATAGTCCAGGGGTGAACTACTCACACATCGATCCGGAGGCGATCATGGCGATGAAGAGCCCTCCGGGAGATGATTCCCCTCTCCGGCAGGGTGCCGGAGGCAATCTCCTGAATCCCCCGAGATGGGATTGGCGGCGGCTGCGCCTCTGGAAGGTTTTCCGTATCGTGGCTCTCGGTACACAGGGTTTCGCGACGAAGGCTTTAAGTAGGCGGAAGGGCGGAGTCGGAGGAGTCACGGGAGCCCCACACGCTAGGGCCGTGAGGGCCCCCCTTAGGCTGCGCCACCCTAGTGTGGCGGCGCCCCGTGGCCCCACTTCGTTTCTCCCTCGGTCTTCTGGAAGCTTCGTGGAAAAATAAGCCCCTTGGCGTTGATTTAGTCCAATTCCGAGAATATTTCCTTTGTCGGATTTCTGAAACCAAAAACAGCAGAAAACAGCAACTGGCTCTTCGGCATCTCGTCAATAGGTTAGTGCCGGAAAATGCATAATAATGACATATAATGTGTATAAAACATGTGAGTATCATCATAAAAGTAGCATGGAACATAAGAAATTATAGATACGTTTGAGTCGTATCAACTAGCACAAATAATAATGATTTTATATGCACTCCTATTACTCCACCTGCTACTACAGCAGAATTTTATGAAATTAAACCTGCTTTACTAAATCTTGTTATGAGAGAGCAATTTTCTGGTGTTAGTACTGATGATGATGCTGCCCATCTTAATAATTTTGTTGAACTTTGTGAAATGCAAAAGTATAAGGATATAGATGGGGATATTATAAAACTGAAATTATTTCCTTTCTCCTTAAGAGGAAGAGCTAAAGATTGGGTGCTATCTTTGCCTAAAAATAGTATTGATTCATGGACTAAATGTAAAGATGCTTTTATTGGAAAATATTATCCTCCTGCTAAAATTATATATTTGAGAAGTAGCATTATGAATTTTAAGCAATTGGATAATGAACATGTTGCCCAAGCATGGGAAAGAATGAAATCTTTGGTAAAGAATTTCCCTACCCATGGACTAACTACTTGGATGATCATCCAAACCTTTTATGCAGGACTGAATTTTTCTTCAAGGAACCTATTGGATTTAGCTGCTGGAGGTACTTTTATGTCCATCACTTTGGGTGCTGCAACAAAGCTTCTTGATGATATGATGATCAACTACTCTGAATGGCACACTGAAAGAACTCCTCAAGGTAAGAAGGTAAATTATGTTGAAGAAACCTCTTCTTTGAGTGATAAGATTGATGTTATTATGTCTATGCTTGTTAATGGTAGATCTCATGTTGATCCTAATAATGTTCCTTTAGCTTCATTGGTTGCTCAAGAAGAGCATGTTGATGTGAATTTCATTAAAAATAATAATTTCAACAACAATGCTTATAGGAATAATTTTGGTAACAACAACTATAGGCCATATCCTTCTAATAGTGGTAATGGTTATGGTAATTCTTATGGTAATTCTTACAACAATAGTGGAAGTGTACCCTCTGATCTTGAAGTCATGCTTAAAGAATTTTTTAGTACACAAACTGCTTTTAACAAATCTGTTGAGGAAAAGTTTGGTAAAATTGATGTTCTTGATTCTAAGGTTGATAGTCTTGCTCTTGATGTTAATCTTTTGAAACTGAAAGTTATGCCTGATGAAGTTAAAGATACTAAGTAATTTGCTAAAACAAATGCTATCCAAGTTCGAATTAATGACAATATTAGAATGATGGCTGAATTGCATGCTAGGTGGGAAAGAGAAGAAAGAGAAGACAAACTTGCTAAAGAGAATAATATAGCTAAAGTTTGGACTATTACCACCACTAGTAATGTTGATGCTTCACATGTTGCTAAACCTCCTACTATAAATGGTAAAATAATTGGTGTTGGCAATGTTTCTACTTCTACTACAAAGCGTGCAAAATTGCCTGAAACTGTTTGTGATAAAAGTGCTGAATTTTTTCAGAGTGTTGGGGACAATGGTTCCATTGATGTAGATCATAATGATTTTGATTTTGATAATTGTCATATTTCTGAAGTTATTAAGTTCTTGCAAAAACTTGCTAGAAGTCCTAATGCTAGTGCTATAAATTTAGCCTTTACAAAACATATTACAAATGCTCTCATTAAAGCTAGGGAAGAGAAATTAAAACTTGAAGCTTCTATCCCTAGGAAGTTGGAAGATGGTTGGGAGCCCATCATTAAAATGAAATTCAATGATTTTGATTGTAATGCTTTATGTGATCTTGGTGCAAGTATTTCTGTTATGCCTAAGAAACTTTATGATATGTTTGACTTCCCACCTTTAGAATGTTGTTATTTGGATGTTAATCTTGCTGATAATTCTATAAAGAGACCTTTGGGGAGAATTGACAATATTCACATTACGGTTAATAATAACCTTGTCCCCGTTGATTTTGTTGTTTTGGATATTGAATGCAATGCATCTTGTCCAATTGTTTTGGGAAGACCCTTTCTTCGAACTGTTGGTGCTATTATTGATATGAAAGAAGGAAATATTAGATATCAATTCCCTCTTAAGAAAGGTATGGAACACTTCCCTAGAAAGAGAATGAAGATGCCTTTTGATTCTATTATTAGAACAAATTATGATGTTGATGCTTCTTCTCTTGATTATACTTGATTTGCACTTTCTGCGTCTAGCTGAAAGGCGTTAAAGAAAAGCGCTTATGGGAGACAACCCATATTTTATTTCTTCAATTTTTGTTTTATATTTGAGTCAAGGTGCTTGTCACTACTGTAGCAATACCTTTTATCTTTATTTTCTTGCATTGTTGTGCCAAGTAAAGTCTCTAATAGAAAGTTGATACTAGATTTGGATTTCTGCGCAGAAACAGATTTCTTAGTTGTCACGAATTCACATTTTTCTCTCTGTAGAAGAATCTAAAATTTCTAAAAAAATTCATGCGTGATCCTCAGATATGTACGCAACTTTCATTAGATTTGAGTTTTATGATCTGAGCAAGTTAAGTGCCTCGAAAAAATTCATCTTTACGGACTGTTCTGTTTTGACAGATTCTGCCTTTTATTTCACATTGCCTCTTTTACTGTGTTTGAGTGGATTTCTTTGCTCCATTAAATTTCAGTAGCCTTGGGTAATGTCCAGAAGTTTTGGGAATGATTGTGTCCTAGCTGAACATGTGAATTTTTGATTATGCACTAACCCTCTAATGAGATTGTTTTGAGTTTGGTGTGGAGGAAGTTTTCAAGGATCAAGAGAGGAGGATGATATGATATGATCAAGAAGAGTGAAAAGTCTAAGCTTGGGGATGCCCCCGTGGTTCATCCCTGCATATTTCAAGAAGACTCAAGCGTCTAAGCTTGGGGATGCCCAAGGCATCCCCTTCTTCATCAAAACTTATCAGGTCACCTCTAGTGAAACTATATTTTAATTCCGTCACATCTTATGTGCTTTACTTGGAGCGTCTGTTTGCTTTTATTTTTGTTTATGTTTAAATAAATTCGGATCCTAGCAATCCTTGTGTTGGAGAGAGACACGCTCCACTTTTTCATTTGAACACTTGTGTTCTTCGTTTTACTTTAATATTCATGGCGAAAGCTGAAAGCCGCAACACTTATACTTATTGTTATTTGGTTGGAAACAGAAAATGCTTCGTATTGTCTTGAATAATTTGATACTTGGCAATTGTTTTGAGCTCTCATAGATCATGTTTAAGCTCTTGCATCATGTAGTTTAAATCTATTAGTGGAGAACTACCGTAGAGCTAGTTGAAATTTGGTTTGCATGATTGGTCTCTCTAAGGTCTAGATATTTTCTGGTAAAAGTGTTTGAACAACAAGGAAGACAGTGTAGAGTCTTATAATGCTTGCAATATGTTCTTGTGTAAGTTTTTGCTGTACCGGTTTATACTTGTGTTTGCTTCAAACAACCTTGCTAGCCAAAGCCTTGCACTGAGAGGAAATGCTTCTTGTGCATCCAAAAACCTTGAGCCAAAACCTATGCCATTTGTGTCCACCATAACTACCTATATGTGGTATTTTTCTGCCATTCCAAAGTAAATTGCTTGCGTTCTACCTTTAAAAATTCATTCCTTGTCTCTGCAATATATAGCTCATGGGAAAGTAGCCTAAAAAACTATTGTGGTAATGAATATGTTGTTTATGTATCTTAGTTCTTATAAGTTGCTTGTTGAGCGGTAACCATGTTTCTGGGGACGCCATCAACCTGTCACACTTTTGTTAAATATCATGTGAGTTGCTATGCATGTTCGTCTTGTCTGAAGTAAGGGAGATTTGCCATGAGTTGAAATGGTTTGAGTATGCATGTTGTTAGAGAAGAACATTGGGCCGCCAACCAAAGCCATGTATCATGGTGGAAGTTTCAGCTTGGACATTAATCCTCAGAATCTCTTATGAGAATATTATTGTTGTTGAATGCTTAAAGCATAAAAGAGGAGTCCATTATCTGTTTTCTATGTTGTCCCGGTATGGATGTCCTCAAGTTGAGATCTATCAAAATCGAGAAATAAAATGCGATTTATCTCCTTGGACCTTTGTACAGGTGGCATAGAGGTACCCCTTTGTGACACTTGGTTGAAACATATGTAATGCAATGATAATCCATGGAAATTCGAGCTAATTAGAACAAGGTGCGGGCACTATTAGTATTCGATGCATGAGGCTTGCAACTTATAGGAAGTTTTATGCATAACCCATATGAATTATTACTACCGTTGACACAATTGTTTCCATGTTTTCAAAACAAAAAGCTCTAGCACATGAGTAATCCCTGCTTCCCTCTACGAAGGGCATTTCTTTTATTTTATGTTGAGTCAGTTTACCTACTTCTTTCTATCTTAGAAGCAAACACTTGTGTCAACTGTGTGCGTTGATTCTTACATGCTTACTTATTGCACTTATTATATTACTTTGTGTTGACAATTATCCATGAGATCCTTTGTGTTGCTTCAATGCCTTTTACTTTGAATCTATTGCTTTATGAGTTAACTCTTATGCAAGACTTTTTGATACTTGTCTTGAAAGTACTATTCATGAAAAGTTTTTGCTATATAATTCAGTTGTTTAGTCATTATCTTTTTGTTAGCAAACTATATACCATTGCTTTGAATCACTTCATTCATCTCATATGCTTTACAATAGTACTAGTCGTCAACCCGTGCCACCTGGACGGGCTAGTAATTGTGTTAATCTTTACATCCAAAATCCGAGTTAATGTTGTAGTGATCTCAACGACTTAGTTTTTGGTAATTTCTGATGGCTTGTTGTAGTTTTTTAAAATTATGATTTTCTTTTGCAGGTGCAATATATACCAATATAATCATTTTACTTAATATTTTCCGAGGAGAGAAACTAAATTTGAATGATACACATTGGTTACATTTAATCAGTAGTATGGGGTATGAAGAAATTTAATTTGTTTAGATTTACATGATAAGCAGACCGTGGCTACTGATTATTTGAGCATTTTCTGATTAGTCACGGGTAAATATTATTGGATTCTTAGTCCCACCGTTAACATATATCTAATAAATGGAACTGCTAAATACAAATAATAATTCAAATAACAATCATGTCCATTTATGTTTAAAAAATCAGATTTTGTAGCATCAAAAATTACAATCTTGATAGTCGCATGTGAATTTTAAAATGCAAGAGTATAATGTTTTATGTTTTGTTCATTTGGCATCTTATCCATTAAATTATCTCTATCTTTTGCTAATTTATGATTACGTTATCCTGTATCATCATTTGGTATTCTTCTGTGCGTGAATATGGACAAAGAAATCAGAATTTGTATGCATTATGCAATTCTCCTTCCATCGCTTGCGTTGTTTCACCTATACACACATGCAGACTGTGTATGTAATTGCCTCTAGAAGCAGTTCACCGTACAATACATCAAATATATTGCATTTTTTTTAGTTTTAGTAGTGTTTTCTAAAATATATATATTTTTATAATAAAAAAGTGTATGGTTGTTGAAAATATATGTGCACTCTTGCATATGTGGTAATTTTAGCATTTAAGAGGAATTAATTACACACAATCGGTACATTTGTCTACTAATATTAAACCAGTTATTTATGAAAAAAAGTCAGCACTGCATTTTATTCTATTCGTGGTGAAATGTAAGAGACAAATCAAATATCTCGAAAGATCATCTCAGAACTAAATTTGTTGTTGAATTTTCCCTAGTGTCATGCGATGCCTTCGCGTTCATAAAAAATCCAAATCTAGACGGAAAAGGAGGAGCAATATAGAGAAAAGTTTAGTGGCCTAAACAAAGATATTTTTTCCCTGAGTGGCATCTACTTATGAACTGCAAACCTAATCACAATTTGAGAAACATAGATCACTTAAGGGTATGAAGAATAAGAAACTGGTAAATAAAACTTCATGGTAAGCATCACATATTTACATTTGATTCCGGAGTGACTGGAAAAAATTACCCATCTTAAAACAAAAGAGATGCATTATGCAGTAGTACCACTAAGGTCTTCCGCTGCATCAGAAGAATTATGGGGTGAAAATAGTATTGTGACATTTGTAGAACCACCAAACGGAAAATACTATCAGCTCACCCGACCTATTTATGATCTGAAGCAGTTTGTCCTACGGAATAAAAAACCACACCAGAGATCTGCAAGTGAGTCAATGATTATTTTCATGTGGATTTCACAAAACACATGCATGCATGCATATATGTTTATTCTAGTAGCAAACATCAGTGCCTAAACGAAGCAAGATTTTCAAGCTAACTATTGTTAAATGAATATTTTGTCTATCAAAGAATAAGAATCTCGTTAATTCCTATGTGCCTTGCTCAATGTTTTTTTAATCAGTTACAACAGTATTACTCTCTGAATAATGTAGAAAAATATCTGAATTATCAGCAAGTGTAAACAAAAAAAATCTGAATTATTTTGGATGAGTAGGTAGCAGAAATATGACTGGAACCTGCAGGGCATAGTGCAGATTATCCAACCCCTCACAGGTTTCCTACGGATCTGTATCTCAGCTCATAAAGGTTTTGGATTGGAGCAATGGCATTCATGTAAGAACAAACCTGAAAGTTTCCTTCTGGTTCCTAGTGTGTGATCTTCTCCATATAGAATCATCAAAGCAAGAAGACAATGTGACAGGGAGAGTGTTGATTACTTGAGATCAGCCAGCGTTGTCAAAGCCATGTATAGCGGCCCATGGAAACTCGGAAGATTAATCTCAAATCTTGGAGAAGCACGACAAATGTTGAGAGACTCTTACAGATATACTATGTGCACAAACAACATCGGCATCAATTTGTATGAACGACCATGGGGATCCTTAAATCTTCTTTTGAGTTATCAAAAGAATAACATGAGAAATTTAGATTTGGGTTAGTACCATCCGAAGGGAAATCAGAAAATACAAAAGCAACCAAACAGATTTTTGTTTTGCTTTACCACCATTAAGAAAGATGAGTAAGATTGTGTTTAGAACAAAAGAAAGTATCAAACCTAAAGAGCCTATACGTATTACTTCCTTGCGTTGATTTCCCTGGTTTTCTATTCACGCCATGGTCCAAGAAATTCCGAGTTATTAAAAGAATAACATGAGAAATTTAGATTTGGGTTAGTACCATCAGAAGGGAAATCGTAAAATCCAAAAGCAACGAAACAGATTTTTGTTTTGCTTTACCATCATTAAGAAAGATGAGTAAGATTGTGTTTAGAACAAAACAAAGTACCAAACCTCAAGAGCCTATACGTATTACTTCCTTGCATTGATTTCCCCGGTTTTCTATTCACGCCATGGTCCAAGAAATTCTGCAGAAAAGTTCCCGCAGATGCTTCCCGCATCAACAAATTGCTATTGATCTATTTTCCATCTTATTGTGGTTAGCTCTTCCAAGCTTTCGTGGAAGCTCACCTTGCGGCCGCGTGATTTGTTAACCTTGGCAGATGTCAACCTTTTTACATGGCAGCTGCGGCTATGCTTTATTAACATCATGTCGACCTCAAGCCGCCCCTCATATGTTTTTCTGCAGATTGTAAAACTTTTCATCTACTTGACAGTTAACACACTTTCAGTGTGTCTTTTTTCCAGATCAAAGATCAAAAAAGAAATCCGATCTGACAGGAAAGTGTAGAGAATTTTGATTACCTGAGATCAGCAAGCATCGGCGCCCAAGGTAGAAGGCCGATGGAAAAAACTGCGGGTGGCGGCTGCCGTCTAGAAAATATTAGTGCCCAGGATGTAGGAAAGCTTCCGCATACATGCACGATCAATCATATCAAAAGAGAAATCCGATCTGACAGAAAAGTGTAGACAATTTTGATTACCTCAGATCAGCCAGCGTCGGCGCCGGAGGTAGGCGGCCGATGAAAAAATTGCGAATGACGGTTGCCGTCTGGATAATATTAGTGCCGAGGATGCAGGAACGTTTCCGCGGACATGCACGATCAATCTGATGCGGAGAGGTCGCAGTATTCGAAGGTGAGTATCCAAGTTGCATCAGCATTACTGGATTCAATCGGAGTAAAGTCAAGGTATTACTTCCCGATCGAACTCGCCATAAAATTCTCATTGTTTTCTCGGTCGAGAAAGAGCAGATGGGGCATGATCAATCAGATGTTTAAGCAAGAAACGGGTAGCCAAAGGAAAGAAGAGAGACGTGATAGATTCTGTTATTTTTTTGACGTGATAGATATGGACACAACATGAAGCGACCAAAGAGATAGAAGTTAGGATATGCCCGTAATGAATGGAGTCACGTTTATTACTCCCAAATATTCACATGGAACCTTGTACGGTACAACAGAAATTAGGTGTAACGTGCCCATGTGACTTATATTTGTACATTATAAATCACGACTTTTTACATTAATTTTAGCCGTAAATTTTAGATCTAACTGTATTAATTATTCTGATGATGTGGATTAACGTGGAGCTTTGTATGGTGCCTCCAATTAGTAAATATAAGATTGATCAAGATTATGTTGGTAGCATGTCACTTCAGAAATTATTGTTTTTATCGTTTACCTACTCGAGGGTGAGTAGGAACTAAGCTTGGGGATGCTTGATACGTCTATGATGTCTACGTGTGCTTCTATTCTTGTAGACAGTGTTGGGCCTCCAAGAGCAGAGGTTTGTAGAACAGCAGCAAGTTTCCCTTAAGTGAATCACCCAAGGTTTATCGAACTCAGGGAGGTAGAGGTCAGAGATATCCCGCTCAAGCAACCCTGCAATTACGATACAAGAAGTCTCTTGTGTCCCCAACACACCCAATACACTTGTCAGATGTATAGGTGCACTAGTTCGGTGAAGAGATAGTGAAATACAAGTAATATGGATGAATATGAGTGGTAATAGCAATCTGAAATAAAGATGGCAGCAAGTAAATATGTAGCAGAACTTGTTGGAAACGGTGTTTGCGGTATTGGAAACAAGGCCTAGGGATCATACTTTCACTAGTGGACACTCTCAACATTGATCACATAACTGAATAAACAAATACTACTTTCTCTACACTCTCTTGTTGGATGACAAACACCATTCATTGTGTAGGGCTACAAGAGCTCCCTCAAGCCGGAGTTAACAAGCGCCACAACATTCGGTCTTCATATTTAAGTAACCTTAGAGTGCATAATAGACCATTGCAATTAAACCGATTACTAACATAGCATGCACACTGTCACCGTCAGGCTATGAAAGGGGGAATAGATCGCATCAATACTATCATAGTAATAGTTAACTTCATAATCTACAAGAAATCACAATCATAGCTTATACCAAGTACTACATGATGCACACACTGTCACCATTACATCATGAAGGAGGAATAGACTACTTTAGTAACATCACTAGAGTAGCACATAGATGATATTCAACTAGATCACAAAGCTCATGATCACATAAAGATCACATGGGAGAGAGAGATGAACCACATAGCTACCGGTACAGCCCTTAGCCTCGAGGGAGAACTACTCCCTCCTCATCATAGGAGACAGCAGCTACGATGAAGATGGCGGTGATGTCGATGGAGATGCCTTCCGGGGGCACTTCCCCGTCCCGGCGGTGTGCCGGAACAGAGACTTCTCTCCCCCGAATCTTGGCTTCGCGATGGTGGCGGCTGCGTAACTTTTCTCGTCCCGTGGCTTATTCGTCTAGGGTTTTCGTGACGGAGTCCTTAAGTAGGCGGAAGGGCAGCATCGGAGGGGCCCTGGTGGGGCCACACAATAGGGGGGCGCCCCCCCCTGGGCCGCGCCGCCACCACGTGTGGGGCCCCCAGGGCTCCCCTCTGGTCCCTCTCCGGTGTTCTGGAAGCTTCGTGGAAAAATAAGATACTGGGCGTTGATTTCGTCCAATTCCGAGAATATTTCCTTACTAGGATTTCTGAAACCAAAAACAGCAGAAAACAGGAACTGGCACTTCGGCATCTCGTTAATAGGTTAGTTCCGGAAAACGCATCAAAACGATATAAAGTGTGAACAAAACATGTAGGTATTGTCATAAAACTAGCATGGAACATAAGAAATTATAGATACGTTTGAGACGTATCAAGCATCCCCAAGCTTAGTTCCTACTTGCCCTCGAGTAGGTAAACGATAACAAGGATAAATTCTTAAGTGACATGCTACCAACATGATCTTGATCAATACTATTGTAAAGCATATGAGATGAATGAAGTGATTCAAAGCAATGGTAAAGATGATGATTAAACAACTGAATCATATAGCAAAGACTTTTCATGAATAGTACTTTCAAGACAAGCATCAATAAGACTTGCATAACAGTTAACTCATAAGCAATAAATTCTTAGTAGAAAGCTTTGAAGCAACACAAAGGAAGATATAAGTTTCAGCAGTTGCTTTCAACTTCAACATGTTTATCTCATGGATAATTGTCAACACAGAGTAATATAACAAGTGCAATAGGTAAACATGTAAAAATCAATGCACACAGTTGACACAAGTGTTTGCTTCTGAGATAGAAAGAATAGGTAAACTGACTCAACAATAAAGTAGAAGAATGGCCCTTCGCAGAGGGAAGCATGGATTACTATTTTTGTGCTAGAGCTTTTCATTTTGAAAACATAGAAACAATTTTGTCAACGGTAGTAATAAATCATATGTGTTATGTATAAGATATCCTATAAGTTGCAAGCCTCATGCATAGTATACCAATAGTGCCCGCACCTTGTCCTAATGAGCTTGGATTAACACGGATTATCATTGCATAACATATGTTTCAACCAAGTGTCACAAAGGGGTACCTCTATGCACTTTGTCTGAGAGGTCTAAGGAGAAAGTTCGCATTGGATCTCTCGCTTTTGATTATTCTCAACTTAGACATCCATACCGGGACAACATAGACAACAGATAATGGACTCCTCTTTTAATGCTTAAGCATTCAACAACAGATAAAATTCTCATAAGAGATTGAGGAATTTTTGTCCAAACTGAAACTTCCACCATGATTCATGGCTTTAGTTAGCGGCCCAATGTTCTTCTCTAACAATATGCACTCAAACCATTTGATCATGAAAATCGCCCTTACTTCAGACAAGACGAACATGCATAGCAACTCACATGATATCCAACAAAGGTAAAAGTTGATGGCGTCCCCATAAACATGGTTACCGCTCAACAAGCAACTTATAAGAAATAAGATACATAGCTACATATTCTTCACCACAATAGTTTTTAAGGCTATTTTCCCATGAGCTATGTATTGTAAAGGCAAAGAATAGAATTTTAAAGATAGCACTCAAGTAATGTACTTTGGAATGGCAGAGAAATACCATGTAGTAGGTAGGTATGGTGGACACAAATGGCATAGTTTTTGGCTCAAGGATTTGGATGCACGAGAAGAATTCCTCTCAATACAAGGCTAGGCTAGCAAGGTTGTTTGAAGCAAACTCAAGTATAAAACGGTGCAGCAAGACTCACATATGAACATATTGTAAGCATTATAAGACTTTACATCGTCTCCTTGTTGTTCAAACACCTTAACCAGAAAAATATCTAGACTTAGAGAGACCAATCATGCAAACCAAAATTTAACAAGCTCTATGTAGTTCTTCATTAATAGGTGCAATGTACATGATGCAAGAGCTTAAACATGATCTATATGAGCACAACAATTGCCAAGTATCAAATTATTCAAGACATTATACCAATTACCACATGAAGCATTTTCCGTTTCCAACCATATAACAATGAACGAAGCAGTTCAACCTTCGCCATGAACATTAAGAATAAAGCTAAGAACATATGTGTTCATACGAAACAGCGGAGCGTGTCTCTCTCCCACACAAAGAATGCTAGGATCCGATTTTATTCAAACAAAAACAAAACCAAAAGCAAACAGACGCTCCAAGTAAAGCACATAAGATGTGACTGAATAAAAATATAGTTTCACTAGAGGTGACCTGATAAGTTGTCGATGAAGAAGGGGATGCCTTGGGCATCCCCAAGCTTAGATGCTTGAGTCTTCTTGAAATATGCAGGGATGAACCACGGGGGCATCCCCAAGCTTAGACTTTTCACTCTTCTTGATCATATTATATCATCCTCCTCTCTTGACCCTTGAAAACTTCCTCCACACCAAACTCGAAACAAACTCATTAGAGGGTTAGTGCATAATTGAAAATTCATATATTCAGAGGTGAAATAATCATTCTTAACACTTCTGGACATTGCACAAAGCTACTGAAAGTTAATGGAACAAAGAAATCCATCAAACATAGCAAAACAGGCAATGCGAAATAAAAGGCAGAATCTGTCAAAACAGAACAGTCCGTAAAGATGAAATTTTCTGGGGCACTTAACTTGCTCAGATGAAAAAGCTCAAATTTAATGAAAGTTGCGTACATATCTGAGGATCACGCACGTAAACTGGCAGATTTTTCTGAGTTACCTGCAGACGGGGCTGCTCAATTTCGTGACAGTAAGAAATTTGTTTCTGCGCAGTAATCCAAATCTAGTATCAACCTTACTATCAAAGATTTTACTTGGCACAACAATGCAATAAAATAAAGATAAGGAGAGGTTGCTAGAGTAGTAACAACTTCCAAGACACAACAAAACAGTAGCAAAATAAAAACATGGGTTATCTCCCAAGAAGTGCTTTCTTTATAGCCATTAAGATGGGCTCAGTAATTTTAATGATGCTCACATAAGGATGAGAGTTGAAGCAAAAAGAGAGCATCAAAAAGCAAGTATGAAACAAATTTAAGCCTAACCCACTTCCTATGGAAAGGAATCTTGTAAATAAACAAGTCATGTAAGCATAATGCAACAAGCATAGGAAGGCAACAGAAGCGCAACTTTAAGATTCTCAACATAAAGAGGGGAAACTTAATATTATTAAGATGCATATAACCATGTTTCCCTCTCTCATAATAACTTTCAGTAGCATCATGAACAAACTCAACAATATAACTATCACATGAAACATTCTTATCATGAGCTACATGCATAAAATTATTACTCTCCACATAAGCATAATCAATTTTATTAGTAATAGTGGGAGTAAAACTACCATAACCATCATTGTAATCATCATAAATTGCAGGCATGGTATAATCATAATAACCTTTATCCTCCATAGTAGGTGGCACCAAAATACCACTATCATTATAATCATCATAAATAGGAGGTAAAGTATCATCAAAGAAAATTTTGTCCTCAAAACTTGGGGGACTAAAAATATCATCTTCATCAAAACCAGCTTCCCCAAGCTTAGAATTTTCCATAGCATTAGCAACAATGGTGTTAAAAGCATTCATACTAATAACATTCCCATTAGCATGCATATAAAGTTCCATGGGTTTTTTAATTCTCTGTTCAAACACATCATGTCCTAATTCAAGATAAAGTTCATAAAGATCTCTCATTTTGTTGTTGTTTTCCATTAAGCCTAACTAGTGAAAACAAGAAACAAAAAGATATAATTGCAGGATCTAAAGGAGATACCTTCGAGCACTCACACACCGGCAACAGTGCTAGGAAATAGCTTAGTAGTCGGAGGATGTGAATACCTTTTACCTTACCTCCCCGGCAACGGCGCCAGAAAATAGCTTAGTTGCCGGGGTCCGGAGTGTGAGTGCCTTTTACCTTACCTCCCCGGCAACGGCGCCAGAAAATAGCTTGATGTCTACGTGTGCTTCTATTCTTGTAGACAGTGTTGGGCCTCCAAGAGCAGAGGTTTGTAGAACAGCAGCAAGTTTCCCTTAAGTGAATCACCCAAGGTTTATCGAACTAAGGGAGGTAGAGGTCAGAGATATCCCTCTCAAGCAACCCTGCAATTACGATACAAGAAGTCTCTTGTGTCCCCAACACACCCAATACACTTGTCAGATGTATAGGTGCACTAGTTCGGCGAAGAGATAGTGAAATACAAGTAATATGGATGAATATGAGTGGTAATAGCAATCTGAAATAAAGATGGCAGCAAGTAAACATGTAGCAGAACTTGTTGGAAACGGTGTTTGCAGTATTGGAAACAAGGCCTAGGGATCATACTTTCACTAGTGGACACTCTCAACATTGATCACATAACTGAATAAACAAATACTACTTTCTCTACATTCTCTTGTTGGATGACAAACACCATTCATTGTGTAGGGCTACAAGAGCTCCCTCAAGCCGAAGTTAACAAGCGCCACAACATTCGGTGTTCATATTTAAGTAACCTTAGAGTGCATAATAGACCATTGCAATTATACCGAGTACTAACATAGCATGCACACTGTCACCGTCAGGCTATAAAAGGGGGAATAGATCGCATCAATACTATCATAGTAATAGTTAACTTCATAATCTACAAGAGATCACAATCATAGCTTATACCAAGTACTACATGATGCACACACTGTCACCATTACATCATGAAGGAGGAATAGACTACTTTAATAACATCACTAGAGTAGCACATAGATGATATTCAACTAGATCACAAAGCTCATGATCACATAAAGATCACATGGGAGAGAGAGATGAACCACATAGCTACCGGTACAGCCCTTAGCCTCGAGGGAGAACTACTCCCTCCTCATCATAGGAGACAGCAGCGACGATGAAGATGGCGGTGATGTCGATGGAGATGCCTTCCGGGGGCACTTCCCCGTCCCGGCGGCGTGCCGGAACAGAGACTTCTGTCCCCCGAATCTTGGCTTCGCGATGGTGGCGGCTGCGTAACTTTTCTCGTCCCGTGGCTTATTCGTCCAGGGTTTTCGCGACGGAGTCCTTAAGTAGGCGGAAGGGCAGCCTCGGAGGGCCCTGGTGGGGCCACACAATAGGGGGGCGCGCCCCCCCTGGGCCGCGCCGCCACCACGTGTGGGGCCCCTAGGGCTCCCCTCTGGTCCCTCTCCGGTGTTCAGGAAGCTTCGTGGAAAAATAAGATACTGGGCGTTGATTTCGTCCAATTCCGAGAATATTTCCTTACTAGGATTTCTGAAACCAAAAGTAGCAGAAAACAGGAACTGGCACTTTGGCATCTCGTTAATAGGTTAGTTCCGGAAAACGCATCAAAACGATATAAAGTGTGAACAAAACATGTAAGTATTGTCATAAAACTAGCATGGAACATAAGAAATTATAGATACGTTTGAGACGTATCAGTCTCCAACGTATCTATAATTTCTTATGTTCCATGCTAGTTTTATGACAATACCAACATGTTTTAGTCATACTTTATAATGTTTTATGCATTTTCCGGGACTAACCTATTAACAAGATGTCGTAGTGCCAGTTCCTGTTTTCTGCTATTTTTGATTTCAGAAAAGTTAGTTTACGAATACTCTCGGAATTGGACGAAACAGAAGCCCACGGTCCTATTTTCCACGGAGCCTTCTAGAACACCGAAGAGGAGACGAAGAGGGGACGCGAGGCGGCCACACCATAGGGGGCGCGGCCCCACCTCCTGGCGCGCCGTCCTATGGGGTGGGCCCCTCGGGCGCCCCCTGACGCTGCCCCTTCGCCTATTTATTCCTTCCGTCACGAAAACCCTAGTACCGAGAGCCAAGATACGAGAAAAGTTCCAGAGACGCTGATGACCCACAAGTATAGGGGGTGTATCGTAGTATCTTCGATAAGTAAGAATGTCGATCCCAACGAGGAGCAGAAGGTGTTGACAAGCAGTTTCGATGAGGAATTCTCTGTAAATGCTCACAGACAAGTATTCAGGGGGTTTTGATGTAACAGATGAATAAAGTACGAGTAAGTAAAATGCGAGAGTAATAATTGCAGCGAGTGGCCCAATCCTTTTTAGCACAAAGGACAAGCCGGTTTGTTTACTTAGAATGACCAAACGTTCTTGAGGACACACGGGATTTTAGTCTAGTGCTTTCGTTTCATACAGCTGATTAATCTTCATTGTTTTGATAAGTGTTGTGTGGGTGAACCTATTCTAATGTACCGCCCTTCCTAGGACTAATACATACTTGTGATTATACCCGTTGCAAGCATCCGCAACTACAAGAAAGTAATTAAGATAAATCTAACCACAGCCTTAAACTCTGAGATCCTGCTATCCCTCCTGCATCGATATACCAACGGGGGCTCAGGTTTCTGTCACTCCGGCAACCCCGCAATTGGCAAACGAGTACAAGATGCATTCCCCTAGGACCATAAATGGTGAAGTGTCGTGTAGTCAATGTTCACACGACACCACTAGAAGAATAACACCACAACTTAAATATCATAACATTGAATACTACTCAACCATGATTCACTACTAACATTTAGACTTCACCCATGTCCTCAAGAACTAAACGAACTACTCACGAGACATCATATGGAACATGATCAGAGGTGATATGATGATGAATAGCAATCTGAACATAAACCTTGGTTCAACGGTTTCACTCAATAGCATCAATAACAAGTAGAAATCAACACGGGGAGAGTTTCCCCTATCAAACAATCAAGATCCAACCCGAATCGTTACAGCGGTGACGAGGTGCAGCGGTGGAGATGGCGGTGATGATGATGGAGATGATGACGATGGTGATGGAGATGATGTCCAGCCCGATGACGGTGACGATGGCGTCGATTTCCCCCTCCGGGAGGGAATTTCCCCGGCGGATTCCTGCCCGCCGGAGAGCTCTTTTCTCTCTGGTGTTCTCCGCCCCGCAGAGGCGGCTGTGTCTCTTCGCGAATATCCTCTGGGGCTTAGGTTTTCGGGACAAAGGCGTACGCGAAGAAAAGGAGGCGAGAGAGGGCTGTGGGCCCACTCCTCACAGGGCGGCGCGGCCAGGCCTTGGGCCGCGCCGGCCTATGAGGTGGGCCCACCTCGGGTCCCCTCGGCTCCCCCTTCTGGCTCCCTTCGTCATCTGGAAAAATAGGATTTTTCATATAATTTCCGTCAACTGTTGATCTTCCAAAATATTGCATTCTAACGGTGCTTTTTCCAGCAGAATCCTGGCTCCGGTGCACGATCCCCAAATAATCATGAAACCTGCAAAATAGATGAAATAACATAAGTATCATCTCTAAATATGAAATATATCAATGAATAACAGCAAATTATGATATAAAATAGTGATGCAAATTGGACGTATCAACTCCCCCCAAGCTTAGACTTCGCTTGTCCCCAAGCGAAATCGAGCTCAAGAACAAGACCACATGTTTATGGAGTGAAGAGTCGATAAATAAAATACGGACAAGAAGCATCATATTAATTCACACAAGGCATTCTAGTGAACAACTTCCTCATATAATTCAACTTGAAGCAAGTAAAAGGAAATCACAAGTAAAGGTGCATAGAAAATCATAATTGGTGATGGCAAACTTCGTTCTTGGTCAAAGAACAGTTAACAGATTATACTTATCTATTGAGCAGCGCTCTCATGTTAAAGTTTATATGGCTCATTTTGCATACTCAATCATAATGATCATTGATAACTTCCAAAGCTATATTTATTTAGATAAAACTTGTACTAAACAAGAAAGAATAAAAGACATGATGAAATAAATCACAATATAATAGTTTGATCGCAACAATTCAAATGCTTGCTTGAGATGGAGAGAAATAGGTTTACTGACTCGACATAAAGTAAAAGATAGGCCCTTCGCAGAGGGAAGCAGGGATTAAATCATGTGCTAGAGCTTTTCAAGTTTTGAAATCATATAGAGAGCATAAAAGTAAAGTTTTGAGAGGTGTTTGTTGTTGTCAACGACTGGTAGCGGGTACTCTAACCCCCTTGCCAGACAAACTCTCAAAGAGCGGCTCCCATAAAGTTTTATTTTTGGTTGACACTCCTTCCAACCTTTGCTTTCACAAACCATGGCTAACCGAATCCTCGGGTGCCTGCCAACAATCTCATACCATGAAGGAGTGTCTTTTTATTTTAGTTTTATTTAGATGACACTCCTCCCCACCTTTGCTTTCTCAAGCCATGGCTAACCGAATCCTCGGGTGCCGTCCAACAATCACATACCATGGAGGAGTGTCTATTTGTAAAATTACGAAAGTTAATTAATTTGGGACTGGTAACCCCATTGCCAGCTCTTTTTGCAAAGTTATTGGATAAGTGGATGAAGCCACTAGTCCATTGGTGAAAGTTGCCCAACAAGATTGAAAGATAAACACCACATACTTCCTCATGAGCTATAAAACATTAACACAAATAAGGAGTAATAAAGTTTTGAATTGTTTAAAGGTAGCACATGAAGTATTTACTTGGAGTGGCAGGAAATACCACATAATAGGTAGTTATAGTGGACACACATGGCATGGGTTTTGGTTTAAAGGTTTGGATGCACGAGAAGCATTGCCTCTCAGTACAGGTCTTTGGCTAGCAAGGTTAATTAGCAAGCATAAGAGTTGAGGGAAACAAACGAATATACATGTGATAGAAGCAATCATGCATCTTTCTTGCAAGCACAAACAATTTTAACTTCAGAATAATAAGCTATGAGCTAACAAGAAAGGAAGACAATGAAACAACTATATGTATTTCTCTTTTCTACTTAAACCTCAAGGTGTTGTTGCTATTGACCAATGCTAAGTTTGCCAAAACCAAATAGATTTACTCAATGCTCCCAAAGTGGTACCAATACTAAAATCAAGATCAATCATATAATAGAAATTGCAAACTAAAATAAGGTGTGCAATACGTAAATGATAAGACTTCTCATTAATATTTCATAACGATAACTCACCCCAAGGGATACATAGACAAACTAAAGGAGAGATACTTCCACACTGCAACACATCTTATATGATAACTTCCCTACTCATGATATGACACTACTTGATAATAAAAAGTGAAAGATAGTGATGATGTGATACCGCGGCACTCCCCCAAGCTTGGAACAAACCAAGGGGATGCCAATACCGATGATGAATTACTCCTTTGGCGATGGTGGTGATGAATTCCCATCATCAGAATTCCAAGGAAGAGGCTCTCCATCAACAAACGACATCTTGGTCTCGGGAATCCTGAAACTAGCAGCATGGCTTATGTGTTTAAACCTGTTTTCATACTCACAGTTCTGATTCTGAACGTCATAGAGTTGAGCTTGGAGTTTGTTGGTGGTGTCGTGAAGCGAGAGGATGTCGCCCCATAGCTTTGCAGTTTCCTTCTCGTGTTCAGCAATGAGTTCAGACACAATCTTGTGGAAAATATCCACCTCACACTCAGCCATCTTCTTGTAGTTGAAGACCTCTTGTTCTAGCTTCTCCATCCTGTCTTCCAAGCTTCCTTCTCCTTTAGGGCCCTGGACATCTTTGATCTGCAGCTCCCCATCAACAAGCATCAACTCCTTGGGATGCATCCTCAGCTCGTTCATGTACAAGTTGTCAAAGTCCTTGCAGGAGCTGTCCTTTGGAGTTTCTGACGAAGACATGTTACCTCTAGATCCGAAGCAAATCCTGGCAGAAACAACTCAAAACAAAACACGTTGAGAAAACGATATACGGACCTCCAGGGGTCCGGGGGATTATATAGCAGGAATTTTTATGACAAACGGAAAGTACCAGGTCGAACCAGAGTCGGAGGGGGACAACGAGGCGGTGTCCTCATAGGGCGGCGCGGCCAGGCTGGGGCCCGCGCCGGCCTATGGGGGCACGCCCTCGTGCGTCTCCTCCACTCCGTTTCGATCTCGTAATTTTTCATATTTTCCAAAAACAGCAAAAACATTGTTCGAAAAAGTAAATCACGGACTTTTTATTACCAGTACTGTTACCTATTCAAAGTCGAACTCTGCAGGACTGTCAACTTGACCTTTGATGTAAGCTTCCGGAGTTACCACTTGGATAATATCAACATCTTCATTATAAGAATCTCCAGAGATATAATGCTTGAGTCTCTGCCCATTCACTACTTGTGTGGCATTACCTTGAAGAGAGCTAATTTTAATTGCTCCTGATCGATAAACCTCATCAATGACATATGGTCCTTCCCATTTTGAGAGTAATTTCCCTGCAAAGAATCTAAGACGAGACCGATACAATAGGACTTTGTCCCCAATATTAAACTCTCTTTTGATAATTCTTCTATCATGCCATTTCTTAACTTTCTCCTTAAAGAGTTTAGCATTTTCATATGCTTCACTTCTCCATTCATCTAGAGAACTTAATTGCAACAACCTCTTATCACCGGCTAGTTTAGGATCTTCGTTTAGTTCTCTAACAGCCCAATAAGCTTTGTGCTCTAATTCTAAAGGTAAATGACAAGCTTTTCCATAAACCATTTTATAAGGCGACATACCCATGGGATTTTTATAAGCAGTTCTATAAGCCCATAGTGCGTCCTTCAATTTAATAGCCCAGTTCTTTCTAGTTTTATTAACAGTCTTTTGCAAGATAGATTTAATCTCTCTATTTGATAATTCTACTTGCCCACTAGTTTGAGGATGATAAGCGGAAGCAATTCTATGATTAATACCATACTTAGCAAGAGTTTTTCTAAAACCTCCATGAATAAAATGAGAACCTCCATCAGTCATAATATATCTAGGTACTCCAAATCTAGGAAAAATAATATCTAAAAGCATTTTTAAAGAAGTCTCACCATCAGCACTTTTTGTGGGTATAGCTTCTACCCATTTAGTAACATAATCAACAGCGACAAGTATATGAGTGTTACCTTCTGAAGAAGGGAAAGGACCCATGAAGTCGAATCCCCAACAATCGAATGGTTCAATAACAAGAGTATAATTCATAGGCATTTCATTGTGTCTGGAGATATTACCAACCCTTTGACATTCATCACAAGATAAAAATAAACTTCCTTGCATCTTTGAAGAGAGTTGGCCAATAAAAACCTGATTGTAGAACCTTTTGTGCAGTTCTATCTCCGGCGTGATGTCCTCCATAAGCACTACCATGACATTTACTCAATATCTCTTGTTGTTCATATTCAGGAACACATCTTCGCATAATACCATCCACTCCTTCTTTATATAAGTGTGGGTCATCCCAAAAATAATGCCTCAAGTCATAAAAGAATTTCCTCCTTTGCTGAGCTGAAAAGGTTGGAGGCAAGTACTTGGATACAATAAAGTTAGCATAATCAGCGTACCAAGGGCTATCTCGCGAATTCACCTTTATTACAGCCAATTGTTCATTTGGAAAACTATCATTAACAGGAACAGGATCATAAGCAATATTTTCCAATCTAGACAAATTATCAGCAACAGGATTATCAGCACCTTTCCTATCTACAATATGTAAATCAAATTCTTGCAACAGAAGTACCCATCTAATAAGCCTTGGCTTAGCATCTTTCTTTGTCATAAGGTATCTGATTGCAGCATGATCAGTATGAATTGTAACTTTTGAATCAACAATATAGGATCTAAACTTATCACAAGCAAAGACTACAGCTAATAATTCTTTTTCATTTGTAGCATAATTTCTTTGAGCAGCATCAAGAGTCTTGCTAGCATAATGAATAACATTTAATTTTTTATCTACTCGCTGTCCAAGAACAGCACCTACAGCAAAATCACTAGCATCACACATAATTTCAAATGGTAAGTTCCATTCAGGAGGTTCAACTATAGGGGCAGTTGTTAAGGCTTTCTTTAGAGTTTCAAAAGCTTCCTTACAATCATCATCAAAAACAAAAGGTACATCTTTTTGAAGAAGATTAGTAAGAGGCTTTGAAATCTTGGAGAAATCTTTAATAAATCTCCTATAAAACCCAGCATGACCAAGAACACTACGAATACCTTTAACATCCCTCGGATAGGGCATCTTCTCAATTGCTTCAACTTTAGCTCTATCAACTTCAATACCTCTCTTGGAAATTTTATGTCCCAATACAATTCCTTCATTAACCATAAAGTGGCATTTCTCCCAATTAAGAACAAGGTTAGTTTCTTCACATCTCTGCAAAACTTTATCGACGTTTCGCAAGCAATTATCAAAAGAATTTCCATAGACAGAAAAATCATCCATGAATACCTCTACAATACTCTCGCAAAAGCCATGAAAAATAGCAGACATGCATCTTTGAAAAGTAGCAGGAGCATTACATAAACCAAAAGGCATACGCCTATAAGCATAAGTTCCATAGGGACAAGTGAAAGTGGTTTTCTCTTGATCTTTCGTTTTAACAGCAATTTGTGAAAACCCAAAATAACCATCAAGAAAGCAAAAATGAGTATTTTTAGACAACCTTTCTAGCATTTGATCAATAAAGGGTAAAGGGTAATGATCTTTCTTAGTAACTTTATTAACTTTTCGAAAATCAATGCACATTCTATAACCTACAACTACTCTTTGAGGGATGAGCTCATCATTCTCATTAGGTACAACAGTCATTCCTCCTTTCTTAGGAACACAATGCACAGGACTAACCCATCTACTATCAGCAATAGGATATATAATACCAGCTTCAAGAAGTTTTAATACCTCATTCCTTACCACCTCCTTCATCTTCGGAATTAGACGACGTTGATGTTCAACAACTGGCTTTGCATCATCTTCCATATTGATAGCATGTTGGCAAATAGAGGGAGAAATCCCCTTTAAATCATCAAGAGTGTAGCCAATAGCTCCTCGGTGTTTCTTCAATATTTCCAGTAACCTTTCTTCCTCAATATCTGAAAGCTTAGAACTAATAATAACAGGATATATTTTCTTATCATCAATATGAGCATACTTAAGATTATCAGGCAATGGTTTTAAATCAAAAACAGGATCTTCCTTTGGTGATGGTGTTGTACCTAGATCTTCAACCGGCAAGTCATGTTTAAGAATAGGTTGACGAAGGAAAATTTCATCAAGCTCATTTCTTTCTTCCCTAAAGACTTCACTCTCACTATTCTCCAAATGTTGCTGCAAAGGATTACTAGGAGCAAGAGCAATAGATGCACACTGTTCAACTTTAAAATCATTATTAGGCAAATCAGCTTTATAAGGAGTTTTGGCAAATTTAGAGAAGTTAAACTCATAAGATTCACCAGCAAATTTAGTCAAAATTTTCTCTTTCTTGCAATCTATAATAGCTCCACAAGTATTTAGAAAAGGTCTACCAAAAATGATAGGACAATACTTACTAGCAGCAGAACCAAGTACCAAAAAGTCAGCAGAATATTTAAGCTTACCACATAGAACTTCCACATCTCGAACAATACCAATTGGAGAGATAGTTTCTCTATTAGCTAGCCGAATAACCACATCAATATCTTCAAGTTCACAAGAACCAATTTCGTGCATAATCTCCGTGTAAAGCTCATAAGGAATAGCACTAATACTTGCACCAATATCACATAAACCATAATAACAATGATCACCAATTCTAACAGATAGCATAGGAACACTAGCTTGCTTGGACTTATTAGGATGTGAAACAATATTAGAGGCATCTTCACAGAAAATAATATGACCATCCTCCACATTTTCAGTCACAAGATCTTTAATTATTGCAACAACAGGTTCAACTTTTATTTGTTCTTCGGGTTCTATAGGTTTCTTTTCACTTTTATGAACCGCACTATTTATAACAGAGTACTCCTTCATTTTAGCAGGAAAAGGAGCTTTTTCAATATAAGCTTCAGGAATAACATGATCAACAGTTTCAACTACAACACATTTATTTATAGATGAATCAATTTTATCTTTATACGGTTCATGATACTTATCAAAATTCTTCTTAGGCAATTCATAATGAGAGGCAAAAGCTTTATAAAGATTTGCAATGACTTGAGAATCAAGACCATAAGTAGCACTAATATTACGAAATTTATCAGTATCCATAAAAACGTCAATGCATTTATAATCAAAGTTTATACCTGACTCTCTATCTTTGTCGTTCTCCCATCCTTCAGTATTCTCCTGGATCCGATCAAGAAGGTCCCTTTTAAACTCTTCTTTGTTGCGTGTAAATGATCCAGAACAAGAAGTATCCAGCAAAGTCTTATCTTGAAAAGACAATCTTGCATAGAAATTATCAATAATAATATTACCAGGAAGCTCATGAATGGGGCATTTGCGCATTAAAGACTTCAATCTCCCCCAAGCTTGGGCAATACTCTCTCCATCATGAGGCCAGAAATTATATATGCGGTTCCGATCTTTGTGAATTTCACTTGGAGGATAGAATTTGGAATAAAATAAAGGCACAATGTCCTCCCAATCAAGAGAATCCCTATTCTTCAGCAATTTATACCAGTGCGCTGCTTTACCAGACAGCGATATAGAGAATAGTTTCTTTCTAACTACATCCATAGCAATACCAATAGCGCTTCACTCCCCGGCAACGGTGCCAGAAAATAGTCTTGATGACCCACAAGTATAGGGGGTGTATCGTAGTATCTTCGATAAGTAAGAATGTCGATCCCAACGAGGAGCAGAAGGTGTTGACAAGCAGTTTCGATGAGGGATTCACTGTAAATGCTCACAGACAAGTATTCAGGGGGTTTTGATGTAACAGACGAATAAAGTACGAGTAAGTAAAATGCGAGAGTAATAATTGCAGCGAGTGGCCCAATCCTTTTTAGCACAAAGGACAAGCCGGTTTGTTTACTTAGAATGACCAAACGTTCTTGAGGACACACGGGATTTTAGTCTAGTGCTTTCGTTTCATACAGCTGATTAATCTTCATTGTTTTGATAAGTGTTGTGTGGGTGAACCTATGCTAATGTACCGCCCTTCCTAGGACTAATACATACTTGTGATTATACCCCTTCCAAGCATCCGCAACTACAAGAAAGTAATTAAGATAAATCTAACCACAACCTTAAACTCTGAGATCCTGCTATCCCTCCTGCATCGATATACCAACGGGGGCTCAGGTTTCTGTCACTCCGGCAACCCCGCAATTGGCAAACGAGTACAAGATGCATTCCCCTAGGCCCATAAATGGTGAAGTGTCGTGTAGTCGACGTTCACACGACACCACTAGAAGAATAACACCACAACTTAAATATCATAACATTGAATACTACTCAACCATGATTCACTACTAACATTTAGACTTCACCCATGTCCTCAAGAACTAAACGAACTACTCACGAGACATCATATGGAACATGATCAGAGGTGATATGATGATGAATAACAATCTGAACATAAACCTTGGTTCAACAGTTTCACTCAATAGCATCAATAACAAGTAGAAATCAACACCGGGAGAGTTTCCTCTATCAAACAATCAAGATCCAACCCGAATCGTTACAGCGGTGACGAGGTGCAGCGGTGGAGATGGCGGTGATGATGATGGAGATGATGACGATGGTGATGGAGATGATGTCCAGCTCGATGACGGTGACGATGGCGTCGATTTCCCCCTCCGGGAGGGAATTTCCCCAGCGGATTCCTGCCCGCCGGAGAGCTCTTTTCTCTCTGGTGTTCTCCGCCCCGCAGAGGCGGCTGTGTCTCTTCGCGACTATCCTCTGGGGCTTAGGTTTTCGGGACGAAGGCGTACGCGAAGAAAAGGAGGCGAGAGAGGGCTGTGGGCCCCCTCCTCACAGGGCGGCGCGGCCAGGCCTTGGGCCGCTCCGGCCTATGAGGTGGGCCCACCTCGGGTCCCCTCGGCTCCCCCTTCTGGCTCCCTTCGTCATCTGGAAAAATAGGATTTTTCATATAATTTCCGTCAACTGTTGATCTTCCAAAATATTGCATTCTGACGGTGCTTTTTCCAGCAGAATCCTGGCTCCGGTGCGCGATCCCCAAATAATCATGAAACCTGCAAAATAGATGAAATAACATAAGTATCATCTCTAAATATGAAATATATCAATGAATAACAGCAAATTATGATATAAAATAGTGATACAAATTGGACGTATCAGACACCGCCGCCGTCAACCCCATCTCGGGGGGTTCAGAAGATCGCCTCCGGCACCCTGCCGGAGAGGGGAATCATCACCAGAGGGCTCTACATCACCATGCCCGCCTCCGGACTGATGCGTGAGTAGTTCATCCTTGGACTACGGGTCCATAGCAGTAGGTAGATGGTTGTCTTCTCCTCTTGTGCTATCATGTTTAGATCTTGTGAGCTGCCTATCATGATCAGGATCATCTATTTGTAATGCTACATGTTGTGTTTGTTGGGATCCGATGAATATGGAATACTATGTCAAGTTGATTATTGATCTATCATATATGTTATTTATGTTCTTGCATGCTCTCCGTTGCTAGTAGAGGCTCTGGCCAAGTTGATACTTGTGACTCCAAGAGGGAGTATTTATGCTCGATAGTGGGTTCATGTCTCCATTTAATCTGGGGGAGTGACTGCAACCCCTAAGGTTGTGGATGTGTTGTTGCCACTACGGATAAAACATCAATGCTTTGTCTAAGGATATTTGTATTGTTTACATTACGCACAGTACTTAATGCAATTGTCTGTTGTTTGCAACTTAATACTGGAAGGGGTGCGGATGCTAACCTGAACGTGGACTTTTTAGGCATAGATGCATGCTGGATGGCGGTCTATGTTCTTTGTCGTAATGCCCTAAGTAAATCTCATAGTAGTCATCATGATATGTATGTGTATCTCTATTTGTCAATTGCCCAACTGTAATTTGTTCACCCAACATGCTATTTATCTTATTGGAGAGACACCACTAGTGAACTGTGGACCCCGGTCCATTCTTTTACAACTGAAATACAACTTACTGCAATCATTGTTCTCTTTTGTTTTCTGCAAGCAAACATCATTCTCCACACCATACGTTTAATCCTTTGTTTTCAGCAAGCCGGTGAGATTGACAACCTCACTGTTAAGTTGGGGCAAAGTAGTTTGATTGTGTTGTGGAGGTTCCACGTTGGCGCCAGAATCACTGGTGTTGCGCCGCACTACACTCCTTCACCAACAACCTTCACGTGGCCTTCATCTCCTACTGGTTCGATAAACCTTGGTTTCTTACTGAGGGAAAACTTGCTGCTGTACTCATCATACCTTCCTCTTGGGGTTCCCAACGGACATGTGCTTTACCGTCACAAGGAGCTGCCTCCCACGCCAGCAGCAGACGATGAGCCGCCTGCACGGCGAGCACGGGTGCGTCATGGTCACCCGGAACTCTATGGACTTGCCATACTCTAACCTGTGCACCTGAATCGAGTGGGCCTCTGCGAGGTGAACGAGGAGCGCTGATGGTGGGGCGGCGAAGTCGTAGCCCTGCTCCATGATGTTGCACCGGCCGTGCGGGCATGCGATCTGGTGGCTTAGGGACTCATGGTAGCTGACGATGACCCCGCAGCCGTCGTGGGAGCACATGACCTGCGCTGTTCTAGCGATGGCCTCCAAAATCATAGCGTTTATTTCCATGGTGCCGTCCATCGCCGCCTCGTGGTTGAATCCGGAGCTGCGCTACTCTTCTTCTGGCACCGTTTACTTGGAACCTCGCCGACGGTGGCAGGCGGCAGGCCTCATACCACGCTGCAACTCCGATCAATATTAATTGATGGTAAAATGGATGTATCTACAACTAAAATGTGTCTAGATACATCTATATTATCATCAAGTAATATGAATCGGAGGGAGTACAAGGAATGACAGTTTAGCACAAGTGACACTAGCAAAAAAAAATCAATGGACTCTCAGAGGAAAAGGGAGCGACCTTTTTGAACTTGGGGCAAATTAATGAAGTCTGAGAGACAAATGATGCGATATCTAAAGCCGGTTAGTGGAGAGAGAGAGAGAGAGAGAGATTGTGTGTGTGTGTGGCGGGGGGGGGGGAGTTTGTTCACTTCTTCTTGGTTTAAAACAAGGATTCGTACAAGGTAATAGAGCCTGCATGCTCGGCTGGGTAGATAGCCAGAAGCGAACCCCAACATGGTCGTGCCACAAGGATTCATATTTGAATTTTTTGGGGGGTAGCAGAATGGCATGGCCAACAAGTTTTAAGTAAATTTTGGTAGTATTGTTCATAGTGGAAGTATGTAAACCACAAATTATATGACCCCATCATTTCTTTCGACCTTTTTATATCGAGCCCCACAATAACTTTGGCTTGTTTACAAATTTTGGTCGATCAATCCCACGACGCTCCCCTTTATAACAAAATAAGTTGAACTAGTATTCCAATAATAATCATTTTCGCATGCATTGTTCGGTACTTTTCATAACTGAAGTGCTTACTCCCTCCGTTAGGGATTATAATGCCAGCGTGCATCCCTATATCATTAATTTGATTACAACATAATATGAATTTTATGGTACAAAAATTATATCATTACAAACTAGATGTCCATTTTAACTTTTTAATCGTATATTTTGGGTAATATATATATATATATATATATATATATATATATATTGTGTATTATGTTGCTCAATTTTACAACATAGGTATACTTGTCAGCCTTGTAATATCCTAACGGACATATAGTACATCAAATTTATAACTTCATGCTTTGTTTTGCCATTTTACGATTTTTTCGAACCACCTTCGGCTTGATTTCAAATTTAGGTCAAACTATCGGTGCATGCTATGTGTTATACTTGGATGCACCGCACATGTTTGGCCATTGTTTTAGGCTTCCACATCTTGGGGGGGCATGTCATGTATTTACCTAGTTTTTTAATTCTAATTCATGTACCCTTCCTCCCAATTACATTTGAAATAAAACTTTTAGCCCAAAAATAATTCAGTATATGGTTGCACACACAGATAATTCATGGATCGTTCGAAATTGCCATCGTACGTTGCTACCATGTCTCTTATGCAGACCTGTGAAAATTGGATTGGTGATAGTGTGTAAACTTCATGCGGTAGGCACTTCATAGAAAACACCCATTTAATATATTTTTTCTCCTTTGGGCAGTAATCAAAAGAAGAAAAAACACATGATTCAAAAGTTTTAACATATGCATGGTTCTTGTGTAGTGGTACCAAGCTCACGTGTGGGAGGAAAATACTCCCAGGAGCTTCATTTTGGAGTGACTAAGAAGGATCGATACATGCTTACTTTTTCATATTCATTTTTTTAACTTGTTTCAATCTTGGTGAAACCTAAGATTTGAACAAAATTCAAATGGGCATAAAAATTCAAAAAAAGAAAAAAATGAAAAACCAAAGCACATAGTCTTCTTATGTCATACAGTAAGCATTCAAGTTGATAAACAACATCTAGACACATTTGAACCAGAAAAATCATGTATCTACCCCCTAACCCTAAACTTTGTCTTATGAAGTCAAGCATGAAGAGAAGTGGTTTTTGGTTTCAAACATAGAAATTTTAAAAACCTCCCAAGTGCTTCATTTTGGAGTGACTAAAAAGGATACAGCTTACTTTTTCATATTCATGTTTTAAACTTGTTTACCTCTTGGTCAAACCTAGGATTTGACCAAGATTCAAATGGGCGGAAAATTCAGAAAAAATAGAAAAATGAAAAACCAAAGCACATAGTCTTCTTATGTCATATAGTAAGCATTAAAGTTGATAAACAAGGTCTAGACATATTCAAACCATACAAATCATGTATCTACCCCTAACCCTAAACTATGTCTTATGAAGTCAAGCATGAAGAGAAGTGGTTTTGGGTTTCAAACATGGAAATTTCAAAAACCTCCCAAAAACTTCATTTTAGAGTGACTAAGAAGGATACATGCTTCCCTTTTCATTTTCATGTTTTAAACTTGTTTAAATCTTGGTCAAACCTAGGATTTGACCAAGATTCAAATGGGCGTCAAAAATAAAAAAAAACCAGAAAAATGAAAAACCAAAGCACATAGTTTTCTTATGTCATATAGTAAGCATTCAAGTTGATAAACAAGGTCTAGACATATTCAAACCAGAAAAATCATGTATATATCTACCCCTAACCCTAAACTTTGTCTTATGAAGTCAATCATGAAGAGAAGTGGTTTTGGGTTTCAAACATGGAAATTTCAAGAACCTCCCAAAAGCTTCATTTTAGAGTGACTAAGAAGGATCCAGGCTTACCTTTTCATTTTCATGTTTTAAACTTGTTTAAATCCTGGTCAAACCTAGGATTTGACAAAGATTCAAATATATGGGCATAAAATTCAAAAAAAATAGAAAAATGAAAAACCAAAGCACATAGTCTTCTTATGTCATATAGTACGCATTCAAGTTGATAAACAAGGTCTAGACATATTCAAACTAGACAAATCATGTATCTACCCCTAACTCCTAAACTCTGTCTTATGAAGTCAAGCATGAAGAGAAGTCGTTTTGGGATTCAAACATGGAAATTTCAAGAACATCTGAAAAGCTTCATTTTAGAGTGACTAAGAAGGATCCATGATTACCTTTTCATTTTCATGTTTTAAACTTGTTTAAATCTTGGTCAAACCTAGGATTTGACCAAGATTCAAATGGACACAAAATTAAAAAAAATCAGAAAAATGAAAAACCAAAGTACATAGTCTTCTTATGTCATATCGTAAGCACTCAAGTTGATAAACAAGGTCTAAACATATTCAAACCATACAAATCATGTATCTACCCCCTAACCCTAAACTCTGTCTTATGAAGTCAAGCATGAAGAGAAGTGGTTTTGGGTTTCAAACATGGAAATTTCAAACACCTCCCAAAAACTTCATTATAGAGTGACTAAGAAGGATACAAGCTTCCCTTTTCATTTTCATGTTTTAAACTTGTTTAAATCTTGGTCAAACCAAGGATTTGAACAAAAGATTCAAATGGGCATAAAAATTCAGAAAAAAATCAAAAGAATGAAAAAACAAAGGACATAGCATTCTTATGTCAGATATATAGTAAGCATTCAAGTTGATAAACAAGGTCTAGACATATTCAAACCAGAAAATCATGTATATATCTACCCCGAACCCTAAACTCTGTCTGATGAAGTCAAGCATGCAGGAAGAGAAGTGGTTTTTGGTTTCAAACATGGAAATTTCAAAAACCCTCCCAAGAGCTACATTTTAGAGTGACTAAGAAGGATAGATGCTTAATTTTTCATATTCATGATTTAAACTTGTTCAAATCTTGGTCAAACCTAGGATTTGACCAAGATTCAAATGGGCATAAAAATTCAAAAAAATCAAAAAAATACCAAGGTCTTCTTATGTCATATAGTAAGCATTCAATTAAGTTGATAAACAAGGTCTAGACATATTCAAATAAGATAAATCATGTATCAACCCCCTAACCCTAAACTTTGTCTCATGAAGTCAAGCATGAAGATATGTGGTTTTTGGTTTCGAACATGGAAATTTCAAAAACCCTCCCAAGAGATTGATTTTGAACTGACTAAGAAGCATACATGCTTACTTTTTCATATTCATGTTTTAAACTTATTCAAATCTTGGTGAAACCTAGGATTTGACCAAGATTCAAATGGGTATAAAAATTCAAACAAATAAAAGAAATAAAAAAACCAAGGTCTTCTTATGTTATATAGTAAGCATTCAATTAAGTTGATAAACAAGGTCTACACATATTCAAACCAGGAAAATCAAGTATCTACCCCCTAACCCTAAACTCTGTCTTATGAAGTCAAGCATGCATGAAGAGAAGTGGTTTTGGGTTTCAAACATGGAAATTTCAAAAACCTCCCAAAAACTTCATTTTAGAGTGAATAAGAAGGATACAAGCTTCCTTTTTCATTTTCATGTTTTAAACTTGTTCAAATCTTGGTCAAACCTAGGATTTGACCAAATGATTCAAATGGGCATAAAAATTCAGAAAAAAAATCAAAAGAATGAAAAAACAAAGGACATAGCATTCTTATGTCATATATATAGTACGCATTCAAGTTGATAAACAAGGTCTAGACATATTCAAACCAGAAAATCATGTATATATCTACCCCTAACCCTAAACTCTGTCTTATGAAGTCAAGCATGCAGGAAGAGAAGTGGTTTTTGGTTTCAAACATGGAAATTTCAAAAACCCTCCCAAGAGCTACATTTTGGAGTGACTAAGAAGGATAGATGCTTAATTTTTCATATTCATGATTTAAACTTGTTCAAATCTTGGTCAAACCTAGGATTTGACCAAGATTCAAATGGGCATAAAAATTCAAAAAAAAATGAAAAACCAAGGTCTTCTTATGTCATATAGTAAGCATTCAATTAAGTTGGTAAACAAGGTCTAGAGATATTCAAACAAGAAAAATCATGTATCTACCCCCTAACCCTAAACTCTGTCTCATGAAGTCAAGCATGTAGATATGTGGTTTTTGGTTTCGAACATGGAAATTTCAAAAACCCTCCCAAGAGCTTCGATCATTTTGAAGTGACTAAGAAGCATACATGCTTACTTTTTCATATTCATGTTTTAAACTTATTCAAATCTTGGTGAAACCTAGGATTTGACCAAGATTCAAATGGGTATAAAAATTCAAAAAAATAAAAAAATAAAAACCAAGGTCGTCTTATGTTATATAGTAAGCATTCAATTAAGTTGATAAACAAGGTCTACACATATTCAAACCAGGAAAATCATGTATCTACCCCCTTAACCCTAAACTCTATCTTATGAAGTCAAGCATGCATGAAGAGAAGTGGTTTTTGGTTTCAAACATGGAAATTTCAAAAACCCTCCCAAGAGCTACATTTTGGAGTGACTAAGAAGGATAGATGCTTAATTTTTCATATTCATGATTTAAACTGGGGTGCTTATTATATTGTATAAGTACAAAGTTTCCTATGGTTCCAAGGGTAGGAAAGCCAAGTTAACTCGTTTAGATGATAGTATTTTTTCCATGAAGCCAAGTGAACTCATCTATCAATTGGTACATTTTGGTTATATTCAAAATTTTACTTCAAACTTGTTGGTCATTCAATTCTACTACTTGGCTAACACCATTTTTTTAGCTCGGGAAGGTAGGGGAGGGGGCATGATGCTACCCTGAATTTGTGGGACCCCAAAAACTTGCAAATACGAGCGATGCATCCAAAAGAAACACTCGTCCCCTCCCCGCATGATTTTGCCCTACCTAAATTTGAAGTCAAGCCAAAGGTGGTTCAAAAAAGGCAATCAAAAGGCATGGAGTGTTCATCATTTTCTACATAGCTAGGGAAAATACCATACTGCCATACCAGTGTTTTAGAAAATAGCCCTTCAAATAGTTTGGCAACATGTTTATCAACTTTAATGCTTACTATATGACAAAAGAAAACTATTTGATTTGGTTTTTCATTTTTCTGTTTTTTATATTTTTTTGCCCATTTGAATCTTGGTCAAATCCTAGGTTTGACCAAGATTTAGACAAGTTTAACACGTGAAAACGAATAAGTAAGCCTGGATCCTTCTTAGTCACTCCAAAATGTACCAATTGATAGATGTGTTAACTTTGCTTCATGGAAAAAATAATGTCATGTAAATGAGTTAACTTGGATTTCCTACCCTTGAATCCATAGGAAACTTTGTTCTAATGCACTATAATAATCAATCAAGTTTTTACACCAACAGGTCTGTCACTTACGTGTGGTGCCCACGCGTGAGGTCCCACACTTCAGTGAGCACAAGTCACGTGCAATAGGTACGCAAACTCCTAGCCATCTTCTTTGTCAAGAGAAGACAAATCAGGATGCGTATTGGAAGTCTCTGGGTCCTTCAGGATCCTTCGATTGTCCCTCTCACAAAAAAAACAAATCTCTCTCATTCTCGGCCTCGCTCGACTCGCTCGCTCGCTCGCTCGCACCTCCTGCTCACTGACAAACCCTGCACAACAGTCAACATCATCACCCGAAAAAGGGGAGACACCATAATGCTCTCCCTTCTTCTCTCCTTCCGAGCGATCCCTCTTCCTCCGAGTTTCACTCGACGGGCAAACACACATGTGCTGCATAGTAATAATAAAAAGGTAGAAAAATAGATATACGAATCTATAATTAAATAGGTTAAACTAGAGTTTTGCCAGTACTACAGATCAAGGTTCAAAAAAATCCAACTACGGGGTTCGAACAACACGATTCTAATTCAAGAATTTTTTCGACCTCATCCAAATGGCCTCAAACTATAGGGTTAGCATCTAGTGCAGCATGTGTGAAAATGTATGCACTATGTGTGCTATAACTTGTATGTCTTTCAAATTTGAACCAAATTTGAATAAGTTTGAAATATTTGAAAAGGGGCTTTTGGCTTAAACGTTTGAAACCCAAAACGACTTATCTTCATGCATGCTTGAGTTCATAAGACAGAGTTTAGCTAGGGTTAGGGGTAGATACATGATTTTCCTGGTTTGAATATGTCTAGACCTTGTTTATCAACTTAATTGAATGCTTACTATATGACATAAGAAGACTATGTGCCTTGGTTTTTCATGTTTTGATTTTTTAAAAAAATTTATGCCCATTTGAATCTTGGTCAAATCCTAGGTTTGACCATGGTTTAAACAAGTTTAAATCATGAATATGAAAAATTAAGCATCTATCCTTTTTAGTCACTCCAAAATGTAGCTCTTGGGAGGGTTTTTGAAATTCCATGTTTGAAACCAAAAACCACTTCTCTTCATGCATGCTTGACTTCATAAGACAGAGTTTAGGGTCAGGGGTAGATATATACTTGATTTTCTGGTTTGAGTATGTCTAGACCTTGTTTATCAACTTGAATTCTTACTATATATATGACATAAGAATGCTATGTCCTTTGGTTTTTCATTCTTTTGATTTTTTCTGAATTTCTATGCCCATTTGGATCTTTTGGTCAAATCCTAGGTTTGACCAAGATTTAATCAAGTTTAAAACATGAAAAATGAAAAGGGAAGCGTGTATCCTTCTTAGTCACTCTAAAATGAAGTTTTTGGGAGGTTTTTGAAATTTCCATGTTTGAAACCCAAAACCACTTCTCTTCAAGCTAGACTTCATAAGACAGAGTTTAGGGGTTAGGGGTAGATACATGGTTTGTCTAGTTTGAATATGTCTAGACCTTGTTTATCAACTTGGATGCTTACTACATGACATAAGAAGACTACGTACTTTGGTTTTTAATTTTTCTGATTTTTTTTTATTTTCTGCCCATTTGAATCTTGGTCAAATCTTAGGTTTGACCATGATTTAAAAAAGTTTAAAACATGAATATGAAAAATTAAGCATCTATCCTTCTTAAGTCACTCCAAAATGTAACTCTTGGGAGGGTTTTTGAAATTTCCATGTTTGAAACCGAAAACCACTTCTTTTCATGCTTGACTTCCATAAAATCGACCAAGTTTAGGGTTAGGGGGTAGATACATGATTTGTCTGGTTTGAATATGTCCAAACCTTGTTTATCAACTTGAATGCTTACTATATGATTTTAAAATTCAAACATATGGTAAGCATTCTTATGTCATATAGTAAGCATTCAAGTTGATAAACAAGGTTTGGACATATTCAAACCAGACAAATCATGTATCTACCCCCTAACCCTAAACTCAGTCGATTTTATGAAAGTCAAGCATGAAGAGAAGTGGTTTTTGGTTTCAAACATGGAAATTTCAAAAACCCTCCCAAGAGTTACATTTTGAAGTGACTTAAGAAGGATAGATGCTTAATTTTTCATATTCATGTTTTAAACTTGTTTAAATCATGGTCAAACCTAGGATTTGACCAATATTCAAATGGGCAGAAAATTAAAAAAAATCAGAAAAATGAAAAACCAAAGTACATAGTCTTCTTATGTCATGTAGTAAGCATTCAATTTTGATAAACAAGGTCTAGACATATTCAAACTAGACAAACCATGTATCTACCCCCTAACCCCTAAACTCTATCTTATGAAGTCTAGCATGAAGAGAAGTGGTTTTGGGTTTCAAACATGGAAATTTCAAAAACCCTACCAAAAACTTCATTTTAGAGTGACTAAGAAGGATACAAGCTTCCCTTTTCATTTTCATGTTTTAAACTTGTTTAAATCTTGGTCAAACCTAGGATTTGACCAAAAGATTCAAATGGGCATAAAAATTCAAAAAAATCAAAAGAATGAAAAACCAAAGGACATATCATTCTTATGTCATATATATAGTAAGCATTCAAGTTGATAAACAAGGTCTAGACATATTCAAACCAGAAAATCATGTATATATCTACCCCTAACCCTAAACTCTGTCTTATGAAGTCAAGCATGCATGAAGGGAAGTGGTTTTTGTTTTCAAACATGGAAATTTCAAAAACCCTCCCAAGAGCTACATTTTGGAGTGACTAAGAAGGATAGATGCTTAATTTTTCATATTCATGATTTAAACTTGTTTAAACCATGGTCAAACCTAGGATTTGACCAAGATTCAAATGGGCATAAATTTTTAAAAAAAATAAAAAAATGAAAAACCAAGGCACATAGTCTTCTTATGTCATATAGTAAGCATTCAATTAAGTTGATAAACAAGGTCTAGACATATTCAAACCAGGAAAATCATGTATCTACCCCCTAACCCTAGCTAAACTCTGTCTTATGAAGTCAAGCATGCATGAAGATAAGTGGTTTTTGGTTTCAAACATGGAAATTTCAAAAACCTCCCAAAAGCTTCATTTTGGAGTGACTAAGAAGGATCCATAGGAAACTATGTACTAATACAGTATAATAATCACGCTAGTTATTAGAGCAACAAGTCTGTCACTTACATGTGGTTCCCATGCGTGAGGTCCCACACTTCAGTGAGCACAAGTCACGTACGCTAGGTAGGCAAACTCCCAGCCATCTTCTTTGTCAAGAGAGAGGCATCAAGACTCCCTATCTCTCTCTCCATCTCTCCAAATATCCACCTCCGTTGGCTGCCGGTTTTGGCAGGGCGTTTCTAGCTAGCTCGGAGGCCATGGTGTGCAGGCTCTGTAGCCATGGCGATTTGGTCGCGCCAAGTGGTTCGTGCCCGGCTGCGACGAGGATCAATCCGGACGGTGGCTGTTAAGGACCCGATCGCATTTCTTGCTTTCAGCCTGGGGTCTACCATGTAAATCGTAGGGATTTAGACGTAATTTCCTATTTATTTTGTGTCCTGATGTAAACTGCTCTCTGATGCGTATTGGAAATCTGGGTCCTTCAGGATCGTTCGGTTGTCCCTCTAACAAAAAATAAACATCTCTCTCATTCTCGGCCTCGCTCGCTCGCACCCCCTGCGCACTGACAACCCTGCACCACAGTCAACATAACCCGAAAAAATCTAGACACCATAAATAAGTGGGGCCCCATGACTGCTCTCCCTTCGTCTCCTCCCGTGTGATCCCTCTTCCTCCGACTCCCGACCTTGCGGAAAAGAAAAATGAAATGAAAGAGTTTCACTGGACGGGCAAACACATGTGCTGCCTAGTAATAATAATAAAAACGTAAAAAAATCGACCTACGAATCTATTATTAAATAAGTTAAACTAGGGTTTTGCCCAGTACTACGGATCAATTTTAGAAAATGCAACTACGGGGTTCGATTTTGGCCTGCTAATATAAAAATAAATAATCTGAACTAGTATTCCTCTAAAAAATCATTTTGGTATGCATCGTTTGGTACTTTTGATAGCAAGAGTGCTTACTCCCTCCGTTAGCAAATAGTCTTCCTTTTCATGTTTATGAAGTCAAGCATGAAGAGAAGTGGTTTTGGGTTCAAACATGGAAATTTCAAAAACCTCCCAAAAACTTCATTTTAGAGTGACTAAGAAGGATACAAGCTTACCTTTTCATTTTCATGTTTTAAACTTGTTTAAACTATCTTGGTCAAATCTAGGATTTGACAAGATTCAAATGGGCATCAAAATTTTAAAAAAAAATCAGAAAAATGAAAAACCAAAGCACATAGTTTTCTTATGTCATATAGTAAGCATCAAAGTTGACTAACAAGGTCTAGACATATTCAAACCAGACAAATCATGTATCTATACCCCCTAACCCCTAAACTATGTCTTATGAAGTCAAGCATGAAGGGAAGTGGTTTTGGGTTTCAAACATGGAAATTTCAAAAAAAAAACCCAAAAGATTCATTTTAGAGTGACTAAGAAGGATCCAGGCTTACGTTTTCATTTTCATGTTTGAAACTTGTTTAAATCTTGGTCAAACCTAGGATTTGACCAAGATTCAAATGGGCATAAAATTCAAAAAAATTGAAAAATGAAAAACAAAAGAACATAGTCTTCTTATGTCATATAGTAAGCATTCAAGTTGAAAAACAAGGTTTAGACATATTCAAACCAGACAAATCATGTATCTACCCCCTAACCCTAAACTCGGTTTTATGAAGTCTAGCATGAAGAGAAGTTGTTTTGAGTTTCAAACGTGTAAGCCAAAAGCCCCATTTCAAATATTTCAAACTTATTCAAATTTGGTTCCAATTTGAAAGACATACAAGTTATAGCACACATAGTGCATACATGTTCACACATACTGCACTAGATGCTAACACTATAGTTCAGGGGCGGACCTAGGATAAATTTTTAGAGGGGGCAAACATATGATAAGTGATGCAAATATCGTTTCTAAGTGCGGGAAAACCAGCCTTTAGCTTAACATATTACAAGGTTTCAGAAAATTGAGTGGGGGCAGCTGCCCCCCTTGGCTATAGTATGGATCCACCCATGCTATAGTTTGAGGCCATTTGGATGAGGTCGAAAATATTCTTGGATTAGAAATGGGGTTGTTCGAACCCCGTAGTTGGATTTTTTTGAACCTTGATCTGTAGTACTGGGCAAAACCCTAGTTTTACCTATTTAATTATAGATTCGTAGGTCAATTTTTCTACCTTTTTATTATTACTATGTAGAACATATGTGTTTGTCGTCGAGTGAAACTCGGAGGAAGAGGGATCACTCGGAAGGAGAGAATAAGGGAGAGCATTATGGTGTCTCCCCTTTTTCGGGTGATGATGTTGACTGTTGTGCAGGGTTGTCAGTGAGCAGGAGGTGCGAGCGAGCGAGCGAGGCCGAGAATGAGAGAGATTTGTTTTTTTGTAAGAGGGACAACCGAAGGATCCTGAAGGACACAGAGACTTCCAATATGCGTCTTGATGCGTCTTCTCTTGACAAAGAAAATGACTAGGAGTTTGCGTACCTATTGCACGTGACTTGTGCTCACTGAAGTGTGGGACCTCACGCATGGGCACCACACGTAAGTGACAGACCTGTTGGTGTAAAAACTTGGTTGATTATTATAGTGCATTAGAACAAAGTTTCCTATGGATTCAAGGGTAGGAAATCCAAGTCAACTCATTTACATGACATTATTTTTTCCCTGAAGCAAAGTTAACACATCTATCAATTGGTACATTTTGGAGTGACTAAGAAGGATCCAGGCTTACTTATTCATTTTCACATGTTAAAGTTTTCTAAATCTTGGTCAAACCTAGGATTTGACCAAGATTCACATGGGTAGAAAATAAAAAAAAACAGAAAATATAAAACCAAAGCACATAGTCTTCTTATGTCATATAGTAAGCATTAAAGTTGATAAACAAGGTCTAGACATATTCAAACCATACAAATCATGTATCTACCCCTAACCCTAAACTATGTCTTATGAAGTCAAGCATGAAGGGAAGTGGTTTTGGGTTTCAAACATGGAAATTTCAAAAACCTCCCAAAAACTTCACTTTAGAGTGACTAAGAAGGATACATGCTTCCCTTTTCATTTTCATGTTTTAAACTTGTTTAAATCTTGGTCAAACCTAGGATTTGACCAGGATTCAAATGGGCATCAAAAATAAAAAAATTAGAAAAATGAAAAATCAAAGCACATAGTCTTCTTATGTCATATAGTAAGCATTAAAGTCGATAAACAAGGTCTAGACATATTAAAACTAGACAAATCATGTATCTACCCCTAACCCCTAAACTCTGTCTTATGAAGTCAAGCATGAAGAGAAGTCGTTTTGAGTTTCAAACATGGAAATTTCAAGAACATCCCAAAAGCTTCATTTTAGAGTGACTAAGAAGGATCCATGATTACCTTTTCACTTTCATGTTTTAAACTTGTTTAAATCTTGGTCAAACCTAGGATTTGACCAAGATTCAAATGGACACAAAATTAAAAAAATCAGAAAAATGAAAAACCAAAGTACATAGTCTTCTTATGTCATATCGTAAGCATTCAAGTTGATAAAGAAGGTATAGACATATTCAAACCATACAAATCATGTATCTACCCCCTAACCCTAAATTCTGTCTTATAAAGTCAAGCATGAAGAGAAGTGGTTTTGGGTTTCAAACATGGAAATTTCAAAAACCTCCCAAAAACTTCATTTTAGAGTGACTAAGAAGGATACAAGCTTACGTTTTCATTTTCATGTTTTAAACTTGTTTAAATCTTGGTCATACCTAGGATTTGACCAAAAGATTCAAATGGGCATAAAAAGTCAGAAAAAACCAAAAGAATGAAAAAACAAAGGACATAACATTCTTATGTCATATATATAGTAAGCATTCTAGTTGATAAACAAGGTCTAGACATATTCAAACCAGAAAATCTTGTATATATCTACCCCTAACCCTAAACTCTGTCTTATGAAGTCAAGCATGCATGAAGAGAATTGGTTTTTGGTTTCAAACATTGAAATTTCAAAAACCCTCCCAAGAGCTACATTTTGGAGTGACTAAGAAGGATAGATGCTTAATTTTTCATATTCATGATTTAAACTAGTTCAAATCTTGGTCAAACCTAGGATTTGACCAAGATTCAAATGGGCATAAAAATTCAAAAAAATCAAAAAATATGAAAAACCAAGGTCTTCTTATGTCATATAGTAAGCATTCAATTAAGTTGATACACAAGGTCTAGACATATTCAAACATGAAAAATCATGTATCTACCCCCTAACCCTAAACTCTGTCTAATGAAGTCAAGCATGAAGATATGTGGTTTTTGGTTTCGAACATGGAAATTTCAAAACCCTCCAAAGAGCTTCATTTTGAAGTGACTAAGAAGCATACATGCTTATTTTTCATATTCATGTTTTAAACTTATTCAAATCTTGGTGAAACCTAGGATTTGACCAATATTCAAATGGGTATAAAAATTCGAAAAAAAAAACAAAGGTCTTCTTATGTTATATAGTAAGCATTCAATTAAGTTGATAAACAAGGTCTACACATATTCAAACCAGGAAAATCATGTATCTACCCCTAACCCTAAACTCTGTGTCGGGGGGAAACCCTGGGTAGGGCAATAGACAAGGAGCAGCAGGTTCCAGGCCGGCTGGCCCGCGGCAAAGGCCGGCTGAGGAGCAGCCGGCTGGAGCCGTGGCCGGCTGCCTTGGGGATCTTAGTCGGCGTGGCTACGGCCGTCTGCGCTGTCGCTAGGCCGGCTTCTACAAGCCATATCCGACTGGGATCTTATGCCCCTGACCGACTCGAGGCTGGCGAGCCTTGCAGGAGAAGGAGCTGGGTAGGTGATCCGGGTTCAAAGGTCCACGCTGACCTCACCTTCCGTAAAGTAAGGGGCACTGTGGAGCAACAGTGCCCCTCGCTCGACAGGCCATCATGGCTGACGCTGCTCCGTACGGCTACAGGGGATGATGGCGACAGAGACACTTCCTCTCCATACCGCTGACCCTGGCAGGCGGATGGGATAGGCCACTACGCCTCAACGGCTCCATGACGTCAACGCCTCGGGAAGGAGCGGAAGCCGGAGCCGGCCAAGCCGACCACTAGACTATAGGGACTTCTATGTAAAGTGCCAGTGCCTATATAAGCTGCACTACCCCCTCTCTTGCAAGGGATCGATCATTCCACATTAATTCTAGTCCTAGAGCTTCCCTGTGAGAGAGACCATCGTCTTCCTTAGCCTCCCAGGGGCAGCCGGATACAGCTCAAGGAGCACCATTGTACTGTGACATAGCTTATACACTCATAGCAGGAGTAGAGGTGTGACCTCCACCGGAGGGCCTCAAACCGGGATCCGGCTCGGGCGACCCCACCAGCATCGAGGCGGACTTGGAGGCGCACCGCCAGCACCTCCTGAGGCAAACCAAAGAACTGGCCGCTGCCAAGCACTAGTGGGAAATCACCCAGCGCGAGTACAATCGCGCCCACGGCCTCACTCCAGGCGGCGACAACCCCAGCCGAGCCGGCCTGATCCGCCGCAGGGCCGCGACCTAGGCGCCGAGATTGAGCGCGACGGCGCGGAAGCGCCGGCTCCGTCAACGGAGCTGCCCCTCTACAACACCCCCGACAAGAACATGCTCGCGGCCGAAGCCGCCGCAGAAGAGCTGCACCGCCTCGAAGGCGAAGAGTTACGCCGCCAGACTGAGCGGGTGACTGAGCTGCTGCGCGCCGCCAATCGGCAGTCGAAGGACCCCACGTACGCCCACGCTCCCAGAGCTTCTCACGCTCGTGGTGCCGCAGGCAACGCCAGAGACGGTGCCAGGGACACGGCCGAGTCCGCCTCCCCAGCACCAAGCCGGCACCGCGACCCCGGGCTACGCATGCAAGCTCGAGCCGGATAAGCCGCCAGCCGGGTGGCCACAGCGGCCGCAGCCGGCCTCCACCAAGCCGGGACCAGGCGTACGACTCCGAGCAGCCGGAGCAAAGACGCCCACACCGGCCGGCTCCAGAAGCAAGCGGCCCCCGCCAGGCGGCACACTCCCTGCTGGGCCCACGCGTCGAGCCGGTAGACGCCAGAGACCGCCTCGACCAGCTGGTCGAATCCCGCATCACGGAAGAAGAGGGGCCAGCCAGCCCAAAGTGCTTCGGACCGCGCATCCTCAACGAGCCCATGATCGACGGCTTCCAACTTCCGCGCGACACCCCCAAGTACGACGGCACCGCCAAGCCGGAGGACTGGTTGCTGGACTACTCCACGGCAGTCGGCATCGCCAAGGGCAACAAGCGTTGGGCCGTGCACTATTCGCCCCTGATGCTGGTCGGCTCCGCCCGCACCTGGCTCAACAACCTGCCAGCCGGCAGCATAAACGGCTGGCTGGACTTGGAAGATGCCTTCGTCAGCAACTTCACCGGCACCTATCGCCGGCCGGGTCGCCCCCAGCAGCTGGAGATGTGCAAGCAGGGCCCGGACGAGACGGATCGCGCGTACCTGACGCGCTGGTGCGAATTGCGCAACTCCTGCGAGGGCGTGCACGAGATCCAGGCCATCAGCTTCTTCATGGGCGGCTGCCGGCCCAACACCATGCTGTGGCACAAGCTGCGCCGCAGTGACCCCAAGTCGATGGCCGCCCTGATGGCCATTGCCGACAAGTATGCGCTGGCTGAAGAAGCCGGCAAGGCTCCGGCTGAAATCTCGCCGGCCCCAGCCAGGCGGGACAACAACAAGCCGGCCGAAGGCGCCTCCCATGGCAGCCGGCGGGACAACTACCGCGGCAAGCGGCACAGCGACTAGCCGGACCGCCGGTACGGTTCCGCCCATGTGGCAGCCGTGTCGGTCCATGCGGCGGCTGGCGGCAGCCGGCGCCAGAAACAGGACCGGCCCTGGAAGCCGAAGTACACATTCGAGCAGATGCTCGACTCGCCGTGCAAGTACCACAGCGGCAAGAAACCCTCCAACCACACCACATGCGACTGCCACTTCATGAAGCGGCTGACAAGCAGTGAACCGCTTCCGCCTCCACCCCCGCCTCCACCAGCCGGCGGGCCGGGTGGCCAAGCCGGCGCAGAGAACGCCAACCTCGAGCACCACGAGGCTAACCAAGTGCACCATGGCAGGTACCTGCCCGAGGATGCCACCTACATCATCTTCACCACCGAGCCCGAGGACAAAACGAGCCAGCAGCGCCGTTCCCTCGAAGTCAACGCGGTCATGCCGCCGGTCCCCCAGTACCTAAACTGGTCAGAGCAGGCCATCACATTTGATCGCCGCGACACACCGGCTGTCCTGCCGAAGCCGGGCAGCGACGCCATGGTCCTCGACCCCACCATTGGCACAAGCCGGCGCAGCGTGCGCTTCTCGCGCGTCCTCATCGATGGCGGCAGCAGCATCAACATCCTCTACCGCGACACTGCCCGCAAGCTGGGCATCCAGGAGGCTGAGCTGTGCCCCACCCCCACTGTCTTCCACGGCATCGTGCCAGGCCACTCGTGCCAGCCGATTGGCCGGATCACCCTGGAGGTCATGTTCGGCAAGCCGGACCACTTCCGCACGGAGAACATCGAGTTCTAGGTGGTAGACCTGGTCAGTCCCTACCACGCGCTCCTGGGCCGGCCGGCCCTGACCAAGTTCATGGTGGTGCCCCATTATGGGTACCTGAAGATGAAGCTGCCGGGCCCAAAGGGGGTCATCACCATAGCCGGTGACTATCGCCGCTCCATGGAATGCGCCACCCAGAGCTCCAAGATGGCCCAGACGCTGGTCATAGGTGCCGAGAAGCAGCTCATCCACGACGCCGTCGCCATGGCCAAGGCCGCGCAGTCGGACATGCCGGCTGTTGGCAACCCGGCTGGGACGACTCACTTCCAGCCGGCCAACGACACCAAGAAGATCCTGCTCGACCCGGCGCAGCCGGACAAGTTCGTCACCATCGGTGCCGGTTTGAGCAGCAAATAGGAAAGCGAGCTCACCAGCTTCCTCCGTGAGAATCGGGACATCTTCGCATGGTCTCCAAGGGACATGCCGGGTGTGCCGAGGGAGTTGGCTGAGCACCACCTCCCCGTCAGGCCAGAGGCCAAGCCGGTGAAGCAGCCTCTCCGCCGCTTCGTCGAAGAAAGAAGGAAGGCCATCGGTGAAGAAATCGCCCGGCTCCTAGCAGCCGGCTTCATCATGGAAGTGCTGCACCCGGACTGGTTGGCAAACCCGGTCCTGGTTTTGAAGAAGAACGGCTCCTGGCGCATGTGTATCGACTACACCAGCCTCAACAAGGCGTGCCCGAAGGACCCCTTCCCCCTGCCGCGCATAGATCAAGTCATAGATTCGACTGCTGGCTGTGAACTGTTGTCTTTTTTAGACGCCTACTCATGCTACCACCAGATTCCTTTGAATCCGGATGATCAAATAAAGACTTCGTTCATTACCCCGTATGGGGCTTACTGCTACACGACTATGCCATTCGGCTTGAAAAACGCAGGCGCCACCTACCAAAGGTGCATGCAAAAGTGTTTGCAGGATCAAATCGGCAGAAACGTTCACGCATATGTGGATGATGTCGTTGTGAAAACCAAGGAGATGCCTACCCTCCTTGATGACCTGAGAGAAACCTTCAACAATCTGCGAAGATTCCGATGAAGCTCAATCCGGCCAAGTGCACGTTCGGCGTGCCAGCTGGCCAACTCCTGGGCTACCTCGTCTCTCAGCAAGGAATCGAAGCCAACCCGGAGAAGATCAGTGCCATAGAGAAGATGGAACTGCTGCAGTGCGTCAAGGACGTCCAGAAGTTCACCGGATGCCTGGCCTCCTTGAGCCGCTTCGTCAGCCGGCTGGGGGAGAAGGCACTGCCCCTATCCCAGTTGCTCAAGAAGACAAACTCCTTCAGCTGGACGCCGCAGGCGGATGAGGCCTTCGGCAACTTAAAGCGCATGCTCTCGACTGCGCCCGTCCTAGCATCGCCGGCTTCAGTGGAGCCGATGCTCCTATACATCGCAGCCACCAACCGAGTGGTTAGCGTTGTCCTGGTGGTAGAGCGCAAAGAAGCCGGCAAGGAGCAGCCGGTTCAGCGCCCAGTCTACTACCTCAGTGAGGTGCTTTCCCAGTCGAAGCAAAATTACCCCCATTACCAGAAGGTCACCTATGGCGTGTACATGGCGGCCAAGAAGATCAAGAACTACTTCCAAGAGCACCCCATCAAGGTGGTGGCCACAGCGCCCTTGGCAAAAATCATTGGCAGCAAGGACGCCAATGGCCGGGTTGCTAAATGGGCCCTAGAGCTGGCGGCCCACTCCATCCGCTACGAGCCAAGAACAGCCATCAAGTCACAGATCCTAGCTGACTTCTTCGTCGACTGGGCAGAGATGCAGTACCTGCCGCCTGTGCCGGACTCCACGTACTGGAAGCTGCACTTCGACAGCTCGAAGATGCGCACCGGCTTGGGAGCCGGAGTCGTCATCACCTCTCCTAAGGGGGACAGGCTGGACTATGTCCTGCAAATCCACTTCGCTGCATCCAACAATGTGGCGGAATATGAAGCGCTCATCCATGGGATCAAGCTGGCCAAAGAAATTGGCATCCGTTGCATCCTCTGCTTCGGAGATTCCGACTTGGTCGTGCAGCAGGCGTCTGGCGACTGGGACGCGAAGGATGCCAACATGGCATCGTACCGCTTCCACGTCCAGCAGCTAGCCGGCTTCTTCGAAGGATGCGAGTTCCACCATGTGCCAAGGGCCAACAACGAGGGGGCTGACGCCTTGTCCAAGATAGGCTCAACCCGGCAGGAAATTCCGCCGGGTGTGGCTCTAAAACACCTGCGCAAGCCGTCCATCACGCCGTCACCAGACTCGGATTCAATATTCGTGCCGGCTGACCCGGGGGCTCCTCAGTCGAACCCGGGGGCTTCTCAGCCAAAGTCGGGGGCTTCTCAGCTGAACCCGCCGGCTCCATAGCCGAACCCGGCGGCCATGCAGTCGAACCCGGAAGCTCCGAAGATGGAGGCCTTGATGGTTAGCGTATTTGAAATAAAATGCGTACCATCATGGGCACAAGAATTCCTCTCCTACCTCACCGATGGTATGCTGCCCAATGATAGGGTTCAAGCCAGGCAGATTGAGAGAAGGGCCAAGGCCTATACCATCATCAACCACCAGCTGCACAAACGCAGTGTAAGTGGGGTGTTCCAGCTGTGCGTCGAGCCGGCTGAAGGGATTGAACTCCTACGGGAAATCCATCAGGGAGAGTGCGGCCACCACGCCTCCTCTAGAGCCATAGTGGGCAAAGTCTTCCGGCACGGCTTCTATTGGCCGACTGCACTAAGAGACGCAGAAGAACTGGTGAAAAAGTGCAATGGCTGCCAACGCTTTGCCAAGCAAAGGCATACGCCGGCTTCCGCCTTGAAGACCATCCCCATCACTTGGCCTTTTGCCGTCTGGGGCTTGGATATGGTGGGTCCATTCAAAACAGCTCGAGGCGGCATGACCCACCTCTTCGTGATGATCGACAAATTCACTAAGTGGATTGAAGCCAAGCCAATCAAGAAGCTGGACGGCTCCACAGCCGTCACATTCCTCAAGGAAATCATTGTGAGATACGGCTACCCCCATAGCATCATCACCGACAACGGCAGTAACTTCGCCGAAGGCATCTTCAAACGCTACTGCAGGGAGATGGGGATCCGAATGGACATATCATCCGTGGCACATCCGGAGACCAACGGCCAAGTGGAGAAGGCAAACGGCTTAATCCTAGCCGGCATCCGGCCCCGGCTGGTGGAGCCGCTCGAGCGAGCAGCCGGCTGCTGGATAGAAGAGCTGCCCTCCGTACTCTGGAGCCTGCGCACCACGCCAAACCGCTCTATCGGCTTCACACCATTTTTTCTCGTATACGGGGCCGAAGCCATCCTGCCGACTGACATCGAGCACGACGCGCCAAGGATCAAGCTATACACAGAAGCTGAAGCTAAAGAGACTCGTGAAGATGGAGTCGACTTGGTCGAAGAGGCCCGGCTGCTGGCTCTGTCCAGATCAGCCATATACCAGCAAAGCCTCCGACGCTATCACAGCCGGAAGGTGCAGCCCTTAGCATTCCGAGAAGGAGACCTAGTGCTCCGGCTGATCCAACGGACAGCCAGACATCATAAGCTAGCATCCCCATGGGAGGGTCACTTCATTGTGAGAAAGGCGGTAGGCAATGATTCCTACTATCTCATAAATGCCCAGGAGGCTAAGAAAAACAAGGCGAACAAAACTGACGAGGAGACTAAACGTCCCTGGAATGTCAAGTTGCTTCGTCCATTTTACACTTGAGAGAAGGAATGTATGTATCCCTTGTACTCCTTTTGTAACCTATGCCAATGAAAAATGTGCGCCAAGAGCGCCGGCTTCAACAAGTTTTTTCGCATACTCTACTGCTTTCGCCGATTGGCTTGCACCCTCTCACGCGGCCGGCTTAGTACCGTGAACCGGATTCCCGACAGCCGACTCCCGATCCAGCTACAGACCGCAACCCGGCTGTCCGACTGGCGGGGGTAGATGCTTAAGGAGCCGGCACGCGAAAAACGACTAAGGGAAAGAGTGAAGGCGAATTGACTCCTGTCTAAACTTTTCATGAAAGTGTCGGATTGTCGAACTCGGCTCGTCCGACTGAAATACTGTCAGCCTCACTCAGCAGCACGCTCTTGATCCGGCGACGGACCGCAAGTCGGACGTACGACCGGCAAGGGCAAAGTCAAAGAGTGGGGCGGATGGGAAAAAGCGAACGAGTCGGAAGAAAGCAAGCCGACACACAAATGATTAACAAACACATTAAAGTGTGACTTAATAAAAGGATAATAACATTGTCTTACACATGCACCCGGCATCCCGGGGATTTAACAAATTGTCTTGCAAAAGTAAAATGCGTGAGCAGATGAAACTAAGCGCCGGCTGGAGGAGGACCAGCCGGAGGAGCATCAAGCGCGGCTTCCATCTCTATCTCCTCGTCTTCGGATCCCTTATCCGAGTCCTCCGGAGGCGGACGAGGGTCACGGATGAAGATGCCCTTATCGATGAAGTCGGCGATGGCGCAGGCGCGAGCAAGCCGGGCAGTTTTGTTCGCAGCAGGAAGTTTGCCCTCCACGTCGGCTCGCTGGTACTCCAGCTGGTCGAGGCTGGCCTCGTTGTACCAGGAGAGCACAAACGACAGCGCCATGTCGGCTCCAGCGCGCGCGGCCGACTCCTTCCAGTCGAGGAAGCGGTCAGGCGCCGTCTCCAACCACTTGATAAGATTGGACAGCTCCCCCGGCAGCGTTTCAGTCGGCCAGAGCAGCCGGTTGATACGTCTCAAACATATCCATAATATCTTATGTTCCATGCTACTTTTATGATGATACTCACATGTTTTATACACACTTTATGTCATTATTATGCATTTTCCGGCACTAACCTATTGACGAGATGCCGAAGAGCCAGTTGCTGTTTTCTGCTGTTTTTGGTTTTAGAAATCCTACAAAGGAAATATTCTCGGAATTGGACGAAATCAACGCCCAGGGTCTTATATTTCCACGAAGCTTCCAGAAGACCGGAGGGGATACGAAGTGGGGCCACGAGGGCCCGTACCCATAGGCCGGCGCGGCCAGGGAGGGGCCTGCGCCGCCCTTTGGGGTGGGCCCCTCGTCAGCCCTCCGACGCTGCCCTTCCGCCTACTTAAAACCTTCGTCGTGAAACCCCCTGTACCGAGAGCCACGATACGGAAAACCTTCCAGAGACGCAGCCGCCGCCAATCCCATCTCGGGGGGATTCAAGAGATCGCCTCCGGCACCCTGCCGGAGAGGGGAATCATCTCCCGGAGGTCTCTTCATCGCCATGATCGCCTCCGGATCGATGTGTGAGTAGTTCACCCCTGGACTATGGGTCCATAGCAGTAGCTAGATGGTTGTCTTCTCCTCATTGTGCTATCATGTTAGATCTTGTGAGCTGCCTATCATGATCAAGATCATCTATTTGTAATGCTACATGTTGTGTTTGTTGGGATCCGATGAATATTGAATACTATGTCAAGTTGATTATCAATCTATCATATATGTTGTTTATGTTCTTGCATGCTCTCCGTTGCTAGTAGAGGCTCTGGTCAAGTTGATACTTGTAACTCCAAGAGGGAGTATTTATGCTCGATAGTGGGTTCATGCCTCCATTGAATGCAGGACAGTGTGAAAGTTCTAAGGTTGTGGATGTGCTGTTGCCACTAGGGATAAAACATCAATGCTTTGTCTAAGGATATTTGTGTTGATTACATTACGCACCATACTTAATGCAATTGTCTGTTGTTTGCAACTTAATACTGGAAGGGGTTCGGATGATAACCTGAAAGTGGACTTTTTAGGCATAGATGCATGCTGGATAGTGGTCTATGTACTTTGTCGTAATGCCCTGATTTAATCTCATAGTACTGATCATGATATATGTATGTGCATTGTTATGCCTTCTTTATTTGTCAATTTCCCAACTGTAATTTGTTCACCCAACGTGCTATTTATCTTATGGGAGAGACACCACTAGTGAACTGTGGATCCCGGTCCATTCTTTACATCTGAAATACAATCTACTGCAATACTTGTTCTTTACTGTTCTTCGCAAACAAACATCATCTTCCACACTATACGGTTATTCCTTTGTTTTCAGCAAACCAGTGAGATTGACAACCTCACTGTTACGTTGGGGCAAAGTACTTTGATTGTGTTGTGCAGGTTCCACGTTGGCGCCGGAATCCCTGGTGTTGCGCCGCACTACACTCCGTCACCAACAACCTTCACGTGTTCCTTGACTCCTACTGTAACACCCCAAGCTAAAATAGCACTTGAGACGTTACTACATACGTTACAAGCAGAAATTTCTAAGACATTTTAGGAAAAATTCGACAGAGCCTCCTTTGTTTTTTCAAGACATCGGAAACAGGCAAGTACATATAAAGGCAAGTTACATCACCAGCAAAACTAGCACCACGTTCGGCCATAAACAAATCTGCAAACACATGTAAAGAAACTAACGTCCGCACAGAATACCAGTTGCCATAACCAATGGGTAAAACCAACAGCAATTTAAGAGACAAACTTCCACAAGACTCATGACCAAAAATGACATAATAGACTCAAACTATCCAATTCTGGGTTCCAACAAATAGATGAATCAAGTGTGAAACGTGAGGTGACGTTGGTGCAGGTACTACTCCCAAAACTCCCCATGCATGACGTCCTCAAGGATTACCTAAAAACATAGAAACAACAAGGGTGAGTACAAAGACTCAACACGTTCACAATCAGATAGTAAACCTTACATAAATCGAAACACCAACACATCATAATCCATCATTAATCCATTAGAACATATTATGATGTCCTATATGCCTATATGCTCATCACATCACATCGCGGATACCGGTATCGCTTGAGTAGACACCCGTCGGCATCTACTCACTCCAACTAGTGGAGGGTGCCTCCAAAGTGGGTCGCAACCCATCAATGAAGGTCGCATTGTGCCCACCAAAGTAGGTCACCTTATCATCATTGTCATCATGAGTATGCAGTATGCATAATATGCATGGGTCATCATCATCATTATCATTTGCATCATGATCAGATCATAAACATTAAATAAAAAACCGAGTGAATAGAGATATGCAAAATTCACTATCCGTCATGAACTTGCCTCAACCGCGGGGCATAAACTGTTGATTGTAGGATTCCGAACCGGAAGTACCAACACCTGTTATAGAAACATATATCACACTCAATACACATCATCACTTGAAAAGCATACAAACAAGAATAGCATCGCTCCTATGCGCAAGCAACCCACTGATATTTACTGTACATTACAAAATTACTCCGAGAAACAACCGATTGAACTTATAGGTGGTCAAAGAGATAACTACTACTGGCTGCTGGAACATTCTTTTCCTTTTTGTATTATCACAGAGACAATATATTCTCTGCTAGTGTAAAGCAAAGAAATAAACTGCAAGTTCATCTCACGTACACATACACAGCCTATCAATTAATTTTTCTGTGGCTTACTAACAGGAAGCCGCAGCAATCAAACTATCTAAAACATCACCTAGTTGTTTACGATCAGACCTGGAGCTACACAAGAGTAACAAATACATGACCCAGAACAAGTGTCTGTCTCACGGTAAGCTCCAGTCAAGAAAACTAGGAAGGACTAAGCTAGCTTTCTAATATCCCTGTAGCTTTAATCCCTCTAAGAATTCCTCCAACGCTAGAGAAAATACTGGAAAACTTCAAGTACCAAATCCATTGATGGATTTAACTAAATCGTGGACAGTAAAGCAGTTAACTGAATTTTATTCTAGATCAACCTATTCAAAACTCTACAGCCGCAGACTTGCAGGCAACAGAAACTCGAGATGACTAGATACAGCCCAAGTAGCTTTCCACCGTAAAGCATCAAGGAGCTAGGAATGGCTGAATACGAAAGAAATACAACTAGCTGCTGCAGGTACAGAACCCACAAAACTGAAACGAGACTGCTGTCCTACTTTCCAATCCAAAGTTGCAGGTTAAAAGACGTTACAAAACATGATTCTTTTCAAGTCCAACCACGCACACTACTACAAACAAATTGCTAAGGAGTAAGAGCTGCAAACGAATGGGGACTAACCAAAACAGAGGTGATTGCCTGACTATCGACCGACGAAACTGCTTGATGAATACGAACCGTCAAGAGCAGCGGCAAAGCCTCGCAGGTATTGCAGGGGCAGCGACAACTGATGGCGGCGACGTCGCCAAACAGGAGGACACAACGGCGGCGCCTGGGGCAAAAGCGCTAGAAAATAATCTAGGGTAAAACGGTGGCGGCGGCGGCCAATACGACCTCGTATACAGGGCAGGGCGACCGCAAAATGTGTCTGACTCTCGTTCAGAAAGCCCAGCCCAGCCCATGATTTCTCTACCTCCCGTACTGAAGAGGCCACAAAAAATAAAAGATGATGGTTCTATACTAGAAACACGATGAGGTTAAGATGGTTAAAGCTACAGGTTTTAGAACAACAGGTCTTGAGCTCAAGCACTACTACACACGTTTTTTTTTGTTTTCCTCTTCTCTAACCAACCATTCCAAAAAGCCTATACAAAATAATTGAGTAAGCACAAAAGATTAGCTCCAAAAATTTGGGATATTACATTCTTACCCCCTTAAACAGAATTCGCCCCGAATTCTTTCTTTTACTCTACTCGCAAAACTAAACGGAACAAGTAAAAACATATTCATGCATCACATACCGGCCATAAACAGTTCTGGATACTTCTCGCGCATGTGAGACTCAAGCTCCCAAGTCGCCTCACGCTCGGTTTGTTGCGACCAAAGAACCTTCACATACTTTAGCGTCTTATTTCTCATAACTCGCTCGGACTCATCTAGTATCCTCACAGGTCGAACTTCAAAGGTTAAATCTTGTTCAAACGTAAATGGTTCCATGGTAATTTGTCGTTCTGGATCACGAAAATGCTTCCGCAGCATAGAGACATGGAAAACATTGTGCACACCTTTCATTGTCTCGGGCAACTCAAGTCGGTAGGCTAGCTTTCCTACTCGTGCCACTATCATGAAAGGTCCAATGTACCGCGGACTGAGTTTTCCTTTGATGTTAAATCTTATAACACCTTTAGTGGGTGACACCCTTAAGAGTACTTCCTCACCAACCTGAAACTCAACATTCGACCTCTTGGAATCAGCATAACTCTTTTGCCTGCTTTGTGCTGCCAACATATTCTGTCTAATCTCTGCTACCCTCTCCGTGGTTTGCTGAACCCAATCTGGTCCTAACACTGCCTTCTCGTCCACGGCATCCCAACATAATGGAGATCTACACTTTGTTCCATACAAAGCCTCGTAGGGTGCCATCCTTATGCTAGCCTGATAACTGTTATTATAAGCGAACTCCACAAGTGGCAAGTGATCCTCCCAACTCCCTTGCTAAGAAAGGACACAACACCTCAACATATCTTCGAGTGTCTGGATTGTACGCTCTGATTGGCCATCGGTCTGTAGATGAAACGCCGTGCTAAGTCTCAATTGCGTCCCCAAAGCACTTTGCAAGCTCTCCCAGAACTTTGATACAAACTTAGCATCCCTATCAGAGGTAATGGTTTTAGGAACCCCATGCAACCTCACTATCTCCCGTACATATACTGGTGCTAAGTCACTTGCAGAGTCAGTGGTGCGGATAGGAATAAAATGAGCAACCTTGCTAAGTCGATCCACGACCACCCAAACTGCATCCTTCCCTCTCCGTGTACGAGGTAAGCCAACAACAAAATCCATGGCAATGTCATCCCAGGGCCATTCCGGAACTTCTAAAGACTGCAACAGTCCCGCTGGCCTCTTATGCCCAGCTTTTACTCGTTGGCAAACTCCGCAAGTGGAGACATACTTGGCCACATCAACTTTCATTCGTTTCCACCAATAAGTCTTTTTCAGGTCTTGATACATCTCTGTCTCTCCAGGATGAACGGTGTAAGGGGTACGATGTGCCTCCCTTAGAATGTCCTCCTTCACCTGAGACTTTTGTGGCACACAAAGACGACCAAGAAACCGGATAGCCCCGGTCCCATCTATAGTGAATTCACCAATTCTACCTTCTAAGATGTGTGCACGCACTTGCTGCAGCATTCGATCACTTTGTTGTGCTTCTCTCACTCTATCTGGAATAGCTGATTGAAGGATGAATTGTGTTTCCTCATTGGCTACACCAGCAAAACAATATGAGATGTCCATCCGTTCAAAATCAGCAACTAGACAATCTACAGTGGGAGGTACAGACTTGCGGCTAAGGGCATCTGCAACCACATTCGCTCTCCCTGGGTTGTACTGGATAGTCAAGTCATAGTCCTTTATCAGTTCTAGCCACCGTCTTTGTCTCAAGTTCAATTCCTTCTGTGTGAAGAGATATTTGAGACTCTTATGATCAGTAAAAATATCACAAGACTCTCCATAAAGATAATGCCTCCAAATCTTGAGCGCAAAGACCACAGCTGCAAGTTCTAGGTCATGAGTAGGATAGTTCTGCTCGTGCTTTTTCAGTTGCCTAGAGGCATAAGCAATAACCTTACCATCTTGCATCAGTACACACCCAAGTCCAATTAGAGAAGCATCCGAGTAGACTGTGAAGCGCTTACCCGGCTCAGGAAGGGTAAGAATTGGAGAAGTCACCAAACTATTCTTGAGAGTAGAGAAGCTATTCTCACATTCATTAGTCCATTGGAATTTCACATCCTTTTGGGTTAGCTTTGTCATTGGCTTGGCAATAATAGAAAAATCCTTCACAAACTTCCTATAGTAACCTGCCAAACCTAGGAAACTTCTTACTTCCTTCACATTGGATGGTCTCGGCCAGTCCAAAATTGTAGAAACCTTGTTAGGATCTACCATGATGCCTTGCTGGTTAATAACATGACCAAGAAAAGACACTTGTGAAAGCCAAAACTCACATTTCTTCCTCAAAGTCTTATTCTTCCTCAAAGTCTCAAGCACAAGTCTCAAATGACGCTCATGCTCCTCTTCTGTCTTTGAATATATGAGGATATCATCAATAAACACTACCACAAAGTTATCAAGAAACCGGTGTAGCATATTGTTCATTGTCTCCATAAAAATGGCAGGAGCATTGGTTAGTCCAAAAGACATAACCTTATATTCATAATGCCCATATTTGGTAGAGAAGGCGGTCTTCTCAATATCCTCTTCCCGCACACGAATTTGATTATAGCCAGACTGGAGATCAATCTTGGAGAACACCTTAGCTCCATTCAGTTGATCAAACAAGTCCTCGATGCGGGGCAATGGATACTTATTCTTGATGGTCACCGCATTAAGACCACGATAATCAACACATTTTCTCCAACTACCATCCCTCTTGGCGGTAAACATAACAGGTGCCCCCCAAGGTGAGACACTTCGCCGTATCAAACCCTTGGCTAACAAATCATCCAATTGTTTCTTCAGTTCCTCTTGAAATGGTCGTGACAATCGATAAGGAGACATAGAGATAGGTCGAGTTCCAGGAATAAGATCAATACGGAACTCCACATCCCGCTCTGGTGGCATACCAGGCAGCTCATCAGGGAATACATCTGGGTAATCTCGTACCACTGGAATAGCTTCAATTAATTTTGTAGTACTCGACGTCTCAGCAAGGGCCAAAAGAAACCCTATCTTGACAACTCGCTGCCTAGGAAATAAGCTAGCCAAGACGAATAGAGAGTGTGGAGGGGCATTTCCCTGAAAGATCAACTCCTCTCCAGATGGGGCTTGAAGTGAGACAGTCTTCCAAAAACACGATAACACGGCTCGGTAGCGATGTAGCCAATCCATGCCAAGAATAACATCAAAGGGCTTCAGCGGAATGACTATAATATTAGCTACAAAGTCTTGATCATCTATAGATATCACACAACCAGGACAAACTATGGAAGACGAAATTAGACCGCCGGGAGAACTAACGACAACTGACTGCCCAATCTGTTGTCGGGATAAATTGGCCTTATTTGCAAACTCTAGCGAGACGAATGAATAACTAGCCCCAGAATCAAAGAGAACTAGTGCATCATGAGAGTCAACCGGAAGTGTACCTGTCATGACATCTGGACGCCCGAAAGAAGCACTAGTCGGCATGGCGTAGACCCCAGGTTGTGGCGGAGCAGAGGGGGTCCCAACACTATGGTGAGGTGGTGCAGGTAACTGAAGCGGAGCAGACGGTGTAGGATGCTGAGTTGACATAAGCGGAACAGCTTGCCATACATAACCAGGAGGTGGTGCATAAGCTGGAGGAAACTGTGGAGTAGGAGTGGGAGCAGCAGCTAACATGTTTACAGACCCTCGAGATGACGTGGTGGTAGAGCCAGCAGATGTCCTCTCCCATTTAATAATGCTAGCAGGGTTTTCACGACATACACGTCCCATATGACCTGGCTTACCACTGTGATAACACTCTCCAGTCCAGGCGCACTCAGAAGCACGGTGTCCCTCGCCACATTTGAAACAGATCATGCCCTAACCAGGTACTGGTCGAAAGGATGGAGTGGATGAAGAAGAGCGTGGCACTGAAGAAGATTGAGAATTGGATTGTTTGAACTTTGTTGTTTGTTGCGGACGGTGATTTCCCTTGAACTTCTTGAAAGGGGGTCGCTGAGTAGACCCACTACCGCCACGGTGATTTCCCTTATGATCACCACCTGTGCCACTAGAACCTCCTGTACGACCGTCCTCCATGGCAGTGAGTCGAACTTCCAACTCCATTCCTCTAGCCTGCTTAACCATGGACATGTAATCATTCGGAGGCCTCGCTCCCATCACCTCTCTGTATCTAGAATTAAGTCCTCGGAAAAATGCCCTAGCTTTCTCTGCCTCATCATGCCTCACACGATCAACAAAGAGAACCATCTTGCTAAACTCAGCCTCATACTCATCCACAGATAGCTTTTCTTGCTTAATGTTCTTCAATTTCTCTGACATTTCATCCTTGAATGATTGTGGATAATACTTGTCAGTGAACTGCTGCACAAAAACAGCCCAAATGGGCTCCCCATGAACAGGAACATATGCATCACGAACTCCTGTCCACCATGCATCAGCAAGACCCTTAAGGTTGAAAGCCACAAAGAGAACCCGCTTGTGCGACGGTAACTCCATAGCAGCCATATACTTCTCCATGGTACTCAGCCAAGACGATGCATCCATCGGTGTCCCATTCCCATGGAAATCGCCAGCCTTTAGTTCCAACCAGTTTTTCAAAGTAGTCTCTTGGCCATCATGTCCATCATTATTTCCAGAATTGCCTCCATCATGTTGACTATTTTCAACCTCTACATCAGACTCCTCGCCATTGTTACTGCGGCCTCCTCGACCACGAGCATTGCGGCCACGAGCGTTGCGACCACGAGCGCGACCTCTAGCTCTCGGTGGCATAACTATACATCACATAACCAATTATCAGCCAAGCATTCCACTAATTAAGGGCATAACCTTATAAAAATATAAGAATACAACACAACCGTAAATGCAATGCATGACCCAACCCAACCTACTGTGCACTAGTGTGTCAAGTTTTAAGTTTGTTTATTTTATTTACATACCACGGACCTAAAGCCCGCTCTGATACCAACTGTAACACCCCAAGCTAAAATAGCACTTGAGACGTTACTACATACGTTACAAGCAGAAATTTCTAAGACATTTTAGGAAAAATTCGATAGAGCCTCCTTTGTTTTTTCAAGACATCGGAAACAGGCAAGTACATATAAAGGCAAGTTACATCACCAGCAAAACTAGCACCACGTTCGGCCATAAACAAATCTGCGAACACATGTAAAGAAACTAACGTCCGCACAGAATACCAGTTGCCATAACCAATGGGTAAAACCAACAGCAATTTAAGAGACAAACTTCCACAAGACTCATGACCAAAAATGACATAATAGACTCAAACTATCCAATTCTGGGTTCCAACAAATAGATGAATCAAGTGTGAAACGTGAGGTGACGTTGGTGCAGGTACTACTCCCAAAACTCCCCATGCATGACGTCCTCAAGGATTACCTAAAAACATAGAAACAACAAGGGTGAGTACAAAGACTCAACACGTTCACAATCAGATAGTAAACCTTACATAAATCGAAACACCAACACATCATAATCCATCATTAATCCATTAGAACATATTATGATGTCCTATATGCCTATATGCTCATCACATCACATCGCGGATACCGGTATCGCTTGAGTAGACACCCGTCGGCATCTACTCACTCCAACTAGTGGAGGGTGCCTCCAAAGTGGGTCGCAACCCATCAATGAAGGTCGCATTGTGCCCACCAAAGTAGGTCACCTTATCATCATTGTCATCATGAGTATGCAGTATGCATAATATGCATGGGTCATCATCATCATTATCATTTGCATCATGATCAGATCATAAACATTAAATAAAAAACCGAGTGAATAGAGATATGCAAAATTCACTATCCGTCATGAACTTGCCTCAACCGCGGGGCATAAACTGTTGATTGTAGGATTCCGAACCGGAAGTACCAACACCTGTTATAGAAACATATATCACACTCAATACACATCATCACTTGAAAAGCATACAAACAAGAATAGCATCGCTCCTATGCGCAAGCAACCCACTGATATTTACTGTACATTACAAAATTACTCCGAGAAACAACCGATTGAACTTATAGGTGGTCAAAGAGATAACTACTACTGGCTGCTGGAACATTCTTTTCCTTTTTGTATTATCACAGAGACAATATATTCTCTGCTAGTGTAAAGCAAAGAAATAAACTGCAAGTTCATCTCACGTACACATACACAGCCTATCAATTAATTTTTCTGTGGCTTACTAACAGGAAGCCGCAGCAATCAAACTATCTAAAACATCACCTAGTTGTTTACGATCAGACCTGGAGCTACACAAGAGTAACAAATACATGACCCAGAACAAGTGTCTGTCTCACGGTAAGCTCCAGTCAAGAAAACTAGGAAGGACTAAGCTAGCTTTCTAATATCCCTGTAGCTTTAATCCCTCTAAGAATTCCTCCAACGCTAGAGAAAATACTGGAAAACTTCAAGTACCAAATCCATTGATGGATTTAACTAAATCGTGGACAGTAAAGCAGTTAACTGAATTTTATTCTAGATCAACCTATTCAAAACTCTACAGCCGCAGACTTGCAGGCAACAGAAACTCGAGATGACTAGATACAGCCCAAGTAGCTTTCCACCGTAAAGCATCAAGGAGCTAGGAATGGCTGAATACGAAAGAAATACAACTAGCTGCTGCAGGTACAGAACCCACAAAACTGAAACGAGACTGCTGTCCTACTTTCCAATCCAAAGTTGCAGGTTAAAAGACGTTACAAAACATGATTCTTTTCAAGTCCAACCACGCACACTACTACAAACAAATTGCTAAGGAGTAAGAGCTGCAAACGAATGGGGACTAACCAAAACAGAGGTGATTGCCTGACTATCGACCGACGAAACTGCTTGATGAATACGAACCGTCAAGAGCAGCGGCAAAGCCTCGCAGGTATTGCAGGGGCAGCGACAACTGATGGCGGCGACGTCGCCAAACAGGAGGACACAACGGCGGCGCCTGGGGCAAAAGCGCTAGAAAATAATCTAGGGTAAAACGGTGGCGGCGGCGGCCAATACGACCTCGTATACAGGGCAGGGCGACCGCAAAATGTCTCTGACTCTCGTTCAGAAAGCCCAGCCCAGCCCAGCCCATGATTTCTCTACCTCCCGTACTGAAGAGGCCACAAAAAATAAAAGATGATGGTTCTATAATAGAAACACGATGAGGTTAAGATGGTTAAAGCTACAGGTTTTAGAACAACAGGTCTTGAGCTCAAGCACTACTACACACGTTTTTTTTTGTTTTCCTCTTCTCTAACCAACCATTCCAAAAAGCCTATACAAAATAATTGAGTAAGCACAAAAGATTAGCTCCAAAAATTAGGGATATTACACCTACTGGTTCGATAACCTTGATTTCTTACTGAGGGAAAACTTGCTACTGTATGCATCACACCTTTCTCTTGGGGTTCCCAACGGACGTGTGTTAACTGCACGCATCAAGCTCTTTTTCTGGCGCCGTTGCCGGGGAGATCAAGACACGCTGCAAGGGGAGTCTCTCACTTCCAATCTCTTTACTTTGTTTTTGTCTTGCTTTACTTTACTTTATTTACTGCTTTGTTTGTTCTCTATATCAAAAATACAAAAAAATTAGTTGCTGGTTTTACTTTATTTACTGTCTTGTTTGCGTTCTCTATATCAAAAACACAAAAAAAATTAGTTACTTGCATTTACTTTGTTTAGTTTGCTTTATTTACTACTGGTAAAATGAATACTCCTGAAAACACTAAGTTGTGTGACTTCACTAGTACAAATAATAATGATTTCCTATGCACACATATTGCTCCACCTGCTACTGCAGCAGAATTTTTTGAAATTAAACCTACTTTACTAAATCTTCTTATGAGAGAGCAATTTTCTGGTGTTAGTTCTGATGATGCTGCTGCCCATCTTAATAATTTTATTGAACTTTGTGAAATGCAAAAGTATAAGGATATAGATGGTGATATTATAAAATTGAAATTGTTTCCTTTGTCCTTAAGAGGAAGAGCTAAAGATTGGTTGCTATCTTTGCCTAAGAATAGTATTGATTCATGGACTAAATGTAAAGATGCTTTCATTGGTAGATATTATCCTCCTGCTAAAATTATATCTTTGAGAAGTAGCATAATGAATTTTAAGCAATTGGATAATGAACATGTTGCCCAAGCATGGGAAAGAATGAAATCTTTGGTAAAGAATTGCCCTACCCATGGACTAACTACTTGGATGATCATCCAAACCTTCTATGCAGGACTGAATTTTTCTTCGCGGAACTTATTGGATTCAGCTGCTGGAGGTACTTTTATGTCCATTACTTTGGGGGCGGCAACAAAGCTTCTTGATGATATGATGGTAAATTACTCTGAATGGCACACGGAAAGAGCTCCACGAGGTAAGAAGGTAAATTAGTTGAAGAAACCTCCTCCTTGAGTGATAAGATTGATGCTATTATGTCTATGATTGTGAATGGTAGATCTAATGTTGATCCTAATAATGTTCCTTTAGCTTCATTGGTTGCTCAATAAGAAAATGTTGATGTGAACTTCATTAAAAGTAATAATTTCAACAACAATGCTTATAGGAATAATTCTGGTAACAACTATAGGCCATATCCTTCTAATAATGGTAATGGTTATGGTAATTCTTACAACAATAATAGGAATGTACCCTCTGGTCTTGAAGCCATGCTTAAAGAATTTATCAGTACACAAACTGCTTTCAATAAATCTGTAGAGGAAAATCTTGGTAAAATTGATATTCTTGCTTCTAAGGTTGATAGTCTTGCCTCTGATGTTGATCTTTTAAAATTGAAAGTTATGCCTAATGAAGATAAATATATTAAGTTATTTTCTACAACAAACGCCATACAAGTTCGAATTAATAAAAATATTAGATTAATGGCTGAATTGCATGCTAGGTGGGAAAGAGAAGAAAACGAAAAACTTGCTAAAGAGAGTAATGTAGCTAAAGTTTGGACTATTACCACCACTAGTAATGTTGATGCTTCACATGTTACTACACCTCCTACTATCAATGGTAAAATAATTGGTGTTGGCAATGTTTCTACTCCTAGTGCAAAGCGTACAAAATTACCTGAAACTGCTAAAACTGCTGAAACTGTTTGTGATAAAACTGCTGAAATTTTTCAAAATATTGGGGACCATGATCCCATTGCTGTAGATCATAATGGTTTAGATTTTTATGATTGTCACATCTCTGAAGTTATAAAGTTCTTACAAAAACTTGCTAGAAGTCCTAATGCTAGTGCTATAAATTTGGCCTTTACAAAACATATTACAAATGCTCTCATAAAAGCTAGAGAAGATAAACTAAAACTTGAAACTTCTATTCCTAGGAAGTTAGAAGATGGTTGGGAGCCCATCATTAAGATGAGGGTCAATGATTTTGATTGTAATGCTTTATGTGATCTTGGTGCAAGTATTTCTGTTATGCCTAAGAAAATCTATGATATGCTTGACTTGCCACCATTGAAAAACTGTTATTTGGATGTTAATCTTGCTGATAATGCTATAAAGAAACCTTTAGGGAGGATTGATAATGTTCGCATTATGGTTAACAATAACCTTGTCCCCGTTGATTTTGTTGTCTTGGATATTGAATGCAATGCATCTTGTCCCATTATATTGGGAAGACCTTTTCTTCGAACTGTTGGTGCTACTATTGATATGACGGAAGTAATATTAAGTATCAATTTCCTCTCAAGAAAGGTATGGAACACTTCCCTAGAAAGAGAATGAAGTTACCTTATGATTCTATTATTAGAACAAATTATGATGTCGATGCTTCATCTCTTGATGTTACTTGATTCACACTTTCTGCGCCTAGCTGAAAGGCGTTAAAGAAAAAAGCGCTTATGGGAGACAACCCATTATTTTACTACAAATTTTTTATTTTTTATTTGAGTCTTGGAAGTTGTTACTACTGTAGCAACCTCTCCTTATCTTTATTTTATTGCATTGTTGTGCCAAGTAAAGTCTTTGATAGTAATGTTGATACTAGATTTGGATTACTGCGCAGAAACAGATTTATTGCTGTCACGAAATTGAGCAGCCCCGTCTGTAGATAACTCATAAAATTCTGCCAATTTACGTGCGTGATCCACAGATATGTGTGCAACTTTCATTCAATTTGAGCTTTTTCATCTGAGCAAGTTAAGTGCCCCAGAAAAATTCGTCTTTACGGACTGTTCTGTTTTGACAGATTCTGCCTTTTATTTCGCATTGCCTCTTTTGCCATGCTTGATGGATATCTTTGTTCCATTAACTTTCAGTAGCTTTGTGCAATGTCCAGAAGTGTTAAGAATGATTATGTCACCTCTGAATATATGAATTTTCAATTATGCACTAACCCTCTAATGAGTTTGTTTCGAGTTTGGTGTGGAGGAAGTTTTCAAGGGTCAAAAGAGGAGGATGATACAATATGATCAAGAAGAGTGAAAAGTCTAAGCTTGGGGATGCCCCCGTGGTTCATCCCTGCATATTTCAAGAAGACTCAAGCATCTAAGCTTGGGGATGCCAAAGGCATCCCCTTCTTCATCGACAACTTATCAGGTCACCTCTAGTGAAACTATATTTTTATTCAGTCACATCTTATGTGCTTTACTTGGAGCGTCTGTTTGTTTTTGTTTTTGTTTTTGTTTGAATGAAATCGGATCCTAGCATTCTTTGTGTGGGAGAGAGACACGCTCCGCTGTTGCATATGAACACATGTGTTCTTAGTGCTACTTTTAATGTTCATGGCGAAGGTTGAAAACTGCTTCGTTCATTGTTATATGGATGGAAACGGAAAATGCTTCATGTGGTAATTGGTATAATGTCTTGAATAATTTGATACTTGGCAATTGTTGTGCTCATATAGATCATGTTTAAGCTCTTGCATCATGTACTTTGCACCTATTAATGAAGAACTACATAGAGCTTGTTAAAATTTGGTTTGCATGATTGGTCTCTCTAATTCTAGATATTTTCTGGTTAAGGTGTTTGAACAACAAGGAAGACAGTGTAGAGTCTTATAATGCTTGTAGTATGTTCTTATGTAAGTTTTGCTGTACCGTTTATACTTGAGTTTGCTTCAAACAACCTTGCTAGCCTAAGCCTTGTACTAAGAGGGAACTCTTCTCGTGCATCCAAATCCTTGAGCCAAAAACTATGCCATTTGTGTCCACCATACCTACCCACCACATGGTATTTCTCCGCCATTCCAAAGTACATTACTTGAGTGCTACCTTTAAAATTCTATTCTTTGCCTTTACAATACATAGCTCATGGGAAAATAGCCTTAAAAACTATTGTGGTATTGAATATGTTGCTATGTATCTTATTTCTTATAAGTTGCTTGTTGAGCGGTAACCATGTTTCTGGGGACGCCATCAACTTTTACACCTTTGTTGAATATCATGTGAGTTGCTATGCATGTTCGTCTTGTCTGAAGTAAGGGCGATTTTCATGATCAAATGGTTTGAGTATGCATATTTTTAGAGAAGAACATTGGGCCACTAACTAAAGCCATGAATCATGGTGGAAGTTTCAGTTTGGACACAAATCCTCAATCTCTTATGAGAATATTATCTGTTGTTAAATGCTTAAGCATTAAAAGAGGAGTCCATTACCCTTTGTGACACTTGGTTGAAACATATGTTATGCAATGATAATCCATGTTAATCCAAGCTAATTAGGACAAGGTGCGGGCACTATTAGTATTCTATGCATGAGGCTAGCAACTTATATGATGTCTTATACATAACACATATGAATTATTACTACCGTTGACAAAATTGTTTCTATGTTTTCAAAATGAAAAGCTCTAGCACAAAAATAGTAATCCATGCTTCCCTCTGCGAAGGGCCATTCTTTTACTTTATGTTGAGTCAGTTTACCTACTTCTTTCTATCTTAGAAGCAAACACTTGTGTCAACTGTGTGCATTGATTCTTACATGTTTACCTATTGCACTTGTTATATTGCTTTATGTTGACAATTATCCATGAGATATACATGTTGAAGTTGAAAGCAACCGCTGAAACTTATATCTTCCTTTGTGTTGCTTCAAAGCTTTCTACTAACAATCTATTGCTTTATGAGTTAACTCTTATGCAAGTCTTATTGATGCTTTTCTTGAAAGTACTATTCATGAAAAGTCTTTGCTATATGATCAGTTGTTTAATCATTTTCTTTACCATTGCTTCGAATCGCTGCATTCATCTCATGTGCTTTACAATAGTATTGATCAAGATTATGATAGCATGTCACTTCAGAAATTATCCTTGTTATCGTTTACCTACTCGAGGGCGAGTAGGAACTAAGCTTGGGGATGCTTGATACGTCTCAAACGTATCCATAATTTCTTATGTTCCATGCTACTTTTATGATGATACTCACATGTTTTATACACACTTTATGTCATTATTATGCATTTTCCGGCACTAACCTATTGACGAGATGCCGAAGAGCCAGTTGTTGTTTTCTGCTGTTTTTGGTTTCAGAAATCCTACAAAGGAAATATTCTCGGAATTGGACGAAATCAACGCCCAGGGTCTTATATTTTCACGAAGCTTCCAGAAGACCGGAGGGGATACGAAGTGGGGCCACGAGGGCCCGTACCCATAGGCCGGCGCGGCCAGGGAGGGGCCCGCGCTGCCCTATGGGGTGGGCCCCTCGTCAGCCCTCCGACGCTGCCCTTCCGCCTACTTAAAGCCTTCGTTGCGAAACCCCCTGTACCGAGAGCCACGATACAGAAAACCTTTCAGAGACGCAGCCGCCGCCAATCCCATCTCGGGGGATTCAGGAGATCGCCTCCGGCACCCTGCCGGAGAGGGGAATCATCTCCCGGAGGTCTCTTCATCGCCATGATCGCCTCCGGATCGATGTGTGAGTAGTTCACCCCTGGACTATGGGTCCATAGCAATAGCTAGATGGTTGTCTTCTCCTCATTGTGCTATCATGTTAGATCTTGTGAGCTGCCTATCATGATCAAGATCATCTATTTGTAATGCTACATGTTGTGTTTGTTGGGATCCGATGAATATTGAATACTATGTCAAGTTGATTATCAATCTATCATATATGTTGTTTATGTTCTTGCATGCTCTCTGAATTTACTAGTAGAGGCTCTGGCCAAGTTGATACTTGTAACTCCAAGAGGGAGTATTTATGCTCGATAGTGGGTTCATGCCTCCATTGAATCTGGGACAGTGACAGAAAGTTCTAAGGTTGTGGATGTGCTATTGCCACTAGGGATAAAACATCAATGCTTTGTCTAAGGATATTTGTGTTGATTACATTACGCACCATACTTAATGCAATTGTCTGTTGTTTGCAACTTAATACTGGAAGGGGTTCGGATGATAACCTGAAAGTGGACTTTTTAGGCATAGATGCATGCTAGATAGCGGTCTATGTACTTTGTCGTAATGCCCTGATTAAATCTCATAGTAATCATCATGATATATGTATGTGCATTGTTATGCCTTCTTTATTTGTCAATTGCCCAACTGTAATTTGTTCACCCAACATGCTATTTATCTTATGGGAGAGACACCACTAGTGAACTGTGGACCCCGGTCCATTCTTTACATCTGAAATACAATCTACTGCAATACTTGTTCTTTACTGTTCTTCGCAAACAAACATCATCTTCCACACTATACGGTTAATCCTTTGTTTTCAGCAAGCCGGTGAGATTGACAACCTCACTGTTACTATGGGGCAAAGTACTTTGATTGTGTTGTGCAGGTTCCACGTTGGCGCCGGAATCCCTAGTGTTGCGCCGCACTACACTCCGTCACCAACAACCTTCACGTGTTCCTTGACTCCTACTGGTTCGGTAACCTTGGTTTCTTACTGAGGGAAAACTTGCTACTGTATGCATCACACCTTCCTCTTGGGGTTCCCAACGGACGTGTGTTAACTGCACGCATCACCGGTACAGCTCCTCGGCCGCCTTCCTCAGCTCCCAGCCCAACTTGGTGATCGGCTCCACGCGGGCGGCCATGGACGCTAGGTAGTCGTCCACGGAGAAGCAGTCCGAGCTCTGCTCGCCAGTGGCCCGCCGGCGTTCATCCCGCGCCCTTCCGGCCGCCTCTAGTGCCGCCGCCTGCGCCTCCGGGAAAGCCGCTGCAAGAAATAAAAAAGAGTTAAAAATCTGAAAGTCCGGCTGACATCAGCCGGCAGATCCCTGCCAACCGTATCAGCCGCAAGCCGGGGAAAGGGCAGAAAAATGCAAAATTTCAAAGTAAAGAAAAGACTGGCGGCAGCCGGCTAAGAGAAAGCCGCCTGCCACCAGCCTGAAGATGGAGATAATCGAAGTCTCAGAAAGCAAAGCCTGGCGGCAGCCGGCTAAGAGAAAGCCGCCTGCCACCAGCCTGAAGATGGAGATAATCGAAGTCTCAGAAAGCAAAGACTGGCGGCAGCCGGCTAAGAGAAAGCCGCCTGCCACCAGCCTGAAGATGGAGATAATCGAAGTCTCAGAAAGCAAAGCCTGGCGGAAGCCGGCTAAGAGAAAGCCGCCTGCCACCAGCCTGAAGATGGAGATAATCGAAGTCTCAGAAAGCAAGCCTGGCGGCAGCCGGCTAAGAGAAAGCCGCCTGCCACCAGCCTGAAGATGGAGATAATGAAAGTTCAAAGTTTTTCGGCCGTCGGCTACCTGCCTAGGCCGGCAGCCGACAGCCGAAAAGCCGGCAGGAAGAAGGTAAAAGACTTACCCGCCTAGCCGCGGTCAAGGGCGCTAATCTGGGACACCCAGCGCTTGGCGGTGTCCGTCAGCTCCGGGGACTTGGAGGTCACCTCGTCGCGAAGTGCCCGGCTCTGCTGCTCCACATCCTTCAGCCGCCGGCTGAGGTCCTCCACCTCCTTCCGCCCGGTCTCCTTCGCAGCATTGAGCGCGGCGGCGTGGTTGGACTCAAGCCAGCGCAGCCGCTCCAGCTCCCCGCTAGTTTCCTGCGCCTTGGCGGTTACAGCCGCGGCCGCCTCCTCGGCCCTGGTGCAGCGCTCGCGGGCGGCTCGAAGATCCTCCTCTAGTTGGGGAACCTGGGCGGCAACGGCTGCAAGAGGAAGCCGTCAGCCGACTGAAACAAGAAGCTATAACAAGACAAAAGAAAAAAGAAACTGTACCTTTGGTGGCCTCCAACTCACGGGCCATGTCGGCTAGCTCGTTCTTGGCCTTGTGGTAGCTGACCACGACTCGGTTGTACAAGGCAGTCCGCCTGTCCAACACCGTCTGAAGAAAAGACGAAGATAAGTATTTAAGCGAAACCTGGACCGCTCCAAGCAGCCGGCCCATGCCTCGGAGGGCTACCAGGATAATACCAAAATTAAAAAGATAGCGCGGTTATGTACTAACCTTGTCGGCCGCTTCCAGCCGCGCCAGGCGGGCCTCAGTCTCGTCGGCTTGCCTCTTGGCCATGGCTCGGAAGCCGGAGAAGAACATCTCCATTTGCGCCACACCCGGCCGGCCCTCTCGGCTGGTCACCTCGCAGGCGTCCGCCCGGTGCCAGTCCTTCTCCATGGTGGCGGCTGAGCCAAGGCTGGACGTAGGGGCAGACACCACGTTCAGCAGCATGGCGAACTTGGCGACATGAAGACCCAGGGGCGCCTGCACCGGGCCCTCCGTCACCACCAGCGTCCCGGCGTCGGCATCAACCGTTGATACGTCTCCAACGTATCGATAATTTCTTGTGTTCCATGCCACATTATTGATGTTATCTACATGTTTTATGCACACTTTATGTCATATTCGTGCATTTTCTGGAACTAACCTATTAACAAGATGCCGAAGTGCCGATTCTTGTTTTTCTGCTGTTTTTGGTTTCAGAAATCCTAGTAAGGAAATATTCTCGGAATTGGACGAAATCAAAGCCCAGGGGCCTATTTTTCCACGGAGCTTCCAGAAGACCGAAGAACACACGAAGTGGGGCCACGAGGTGGCGACACCACGTGGCGGCGCGGCCCAGGGGGGGCCCGCACCGCCCTATGGTGTGGCCCCCTCGTCTGGCCCCCGACTCTGCCCTTCCGCCTACAAATAGCCTCCGTGACGAAAACCCCATGCATCGAGAACCACGAGACGGAAAACCTTCCAGAGACGCCGCCGCCGCCGATCCCATCTCGGGGGATCCAGGAGATCGCCTCCGGCACCCTGCCGGAGAGGGGAATCATCTCCCGGAGGACTCTACGCCGCCATGGTCGCCTCCGGTGTGATGTGTGAGTAGTCTACCCCTGGACTATGGGTCCATAGCAGTAGCTAGATGGTTGTCTTCTCCCCATTGTGCTATCATTGTCGGATCTTGTGAGCTGCCTAACATGATCAAGATCATCTATCTGTAATTCTATATGTTGCGTTTGTTGGGATCCGATGAATAGAGAATACTTGTTATGTTGATTATCAAAGTTATGCTTATGTGTTGTTTATGATCTTGCATGCTCTCCGTTACTAGTAGATGCTCTGGCCAAGTAGATGCTTGTAACTCCAAGAGGGAGTACTTATGCTCGATAGTGGGTTCATGCCTGCATTGACACCTGGGACAGTGTCCGAATGTTCTAAGGTTGTGTTGTGCTGTTGCCACTAGGGATAAAACATTGATGCTATGTCTAAGGATGTAGTTGTTGATTACATTACGCACCATACTTAATGCAATTGTCTGTTGCTTGCAACTTAATACTGGAGGGGGTTCGGATGATAACCTGAAGGTGGACTTTTTAGGCATAGATGCAGTTGGATGGCGGTCTATGTACTTTGTCGTAATGCCCAATTAAATCTCACTATACTCATCATGATATGTATGTGCATTGTCATGCTCTCTTTATTTGTCAATTGCCCAACTGTAATTTGTTCACCCAACATGCTGTTCGTCTTATGGGAGAGACACCTCTAGTGAACTGTGGACCCCGGTCCAATTCTCTTTACTGAAATACAATCTACTGCAATACTGTTCTACTGTTTTCTGCAAACAATCATCTTCCACACAATACGGTTAATCCTTTGTTACAGCAAGCCGGTGAGATTGACAACCTCACTGTTTCGTTGGGGCAAAGTACTTTGGTTGTGTTGTGCAGGTTCCACGTTGGCGCCGGAATCCCTGGTGTTGCGCCGCACTACATCTCGCCGCCATCAACCTTCAACGTGCTTCTTGGCTCCTCCTGGTTCGATAAACCTTGGTTTCTTTCTGAGGGAAAACTTGCTGCTGTGCGCATCATACCTTCCTCTTGGGGTTGCCCAACGAACGTGTGAAATACACGCCATCAAGCTCTTTTTCTGGCGCCGTTGCCGGGGAACTGAAGAAAAGCTACACCACAGAGAATTGCCTCCCACGGCAACAGCTCTTTTTCTGGCGCCGTTGCCGGGGAGATCAAGACACGCTGCAAGGGGAGTCTCCACTTCTCAATCTCTTTACTTTGTTTTTGTCTTGCTTAGTTTTATTTACTACTTTGTTTGCTGCACTAAATAAAAATACAAAAAAAATAGTTGCTAGTTTTACTTTATTTGCTATCTTGTTTGCTATATCAAAAACACAAAAAATTTAGTTACTTGTTTTACTTTACTTAATATCATGCATGTTTTTATTTCACTAGTTAAGCATAATGGAAAACAACAAAAATATGAGAGATCTTTATGAACTTTATCTTGAATTAGGACATGATGTGTTTGAAGAGAGAATTAAAAAACCCATGGAACTTTATATGCATGCTAATGGGAATGTTATTACTATAGATGCTTTGAACACCATTGTTGCTAATGCTATGGAAAATTCTAAGCTTGGGGAAGCTGGCTCTGATGAGCATGATTTTTTTAGTCCCCCAAGCATTGAGGAGAAAATTTTCTTTTATGATTACAATATGCCTCCTATATATGATGATAGCCACTTTGTTGAATTTGCTCCCACTACAACTAATAAAATTGATTATGCTTACGTGGAGAGTAATAATTTTATGCATGAGACTCATGATAAGAATGCTTTATGTGATAGTTACATTGTTGAGTTTGCTCATGATGCTACTGAAAATTATTATGAGAGAGGAAAATATGGTTGTAGAAGTTTTCATGTTACTAAAACACCTCTCTATGTGCTGAAATTTTTGAAGCTACACTTGTTTTATCTTCCTATGCTTGTTACTTTGCTCTTCATGAACTTGTTTATTTACAAGATTCCTATGCATAGGAAGCATTTTAGACTTAAATGTGTTTTGAATTTGCCTCTTGATGCTCTCTTTTGCTTCAAAAACTATTTCTTGCGAGTGCATCATTAAAATTGCTGAGCCCATCTTAATGGCTATAAAGAAAGAACTTCTTGGGAGATAACCCATGTGTTATTTTGCTACAGTATTTTATTTTATATTTGTGTCTTGGAAGTTGTTTACTACTGTAGCAACCTCTCCTTATCTTAGTTTTGTGTTTTGTTGTGCCAAGTTAAGCCGTTGATAGAAAAGTAAGTACTAGATTTGGATTACTGCACAGTTCCAGATTTCTTTGCTGTCACGAATCTGGGTCCACCTCCCTGTAGGTAACTCAGAAAATTAAGCCAATTTACGTGCATGATCCTCAGATATGTATGCAACTTTAATTCAATTTGAGCATTTTCATCTGAGCAAGTCTGGTGCCATTTTAAAATTCGTCAATACGAACTGTTCTGTTTTGACAGATTCTGCCTTTTATTTCGCATTGCCTCTTTCGCTATGTTGGATGAATTTCTTTGATCCACTAATGTCCAGTAGCATTATGCAATGTCCAGAAGTGTTAAGAATGATTGTGTCACCTCTGAATATGTCAATTTATAATGTGCACTAACCCTCTAATGAGTTGTTTCGAGTTTGGTGTGGAGGAAGTTTTCAAGGATCAAGAGAGGAGTATGATGCAACATGATCAAGGAGAGTGAAAGCTCTAAGCTTGGGGATGCACCCGGTGGTTCACCCCTGCATATATCAAGAAGACTCAAGCGTCTAAGCTTGGGGATGCCCAAGGCATCCCCTTCTTCATCGACAACATTATCAGGTTCCTCCCCTGAAACTATATTTTTATTCCATCACATCTTATGTGCTTTTTCTTGGAGCGTCGGTTTGTTTTTGTTTTTGTTTTGTTTGAATAAAATGGATCCTAGCATTCACTTTATGGGAGAGATACACGCTCCGCTGTAGCATATGGACAAGTATGTCCTTGGTTTCTACTCATAGTATTCATGGCGAAGTTTCTCCTTCGTTAAATTGTTATATGGTTGGAATTGGAAAATGATACATGTAGTAATTGCTATAAATGTTTTGGGTAATGTGATACTTGGCAATTGTTGTGCTCATGTTTAAGCTCTTGCATCATATGCTTTGCACCCATTAATGAAGAAATACATAGAGCATGCTAAAATTTGGTTTGCATATTTGGTTTCTCTAAGGTCTAGATAATTTCTAGTATTGAGTTTGAACAACAAGGAAGATGGTGTAGAGTCTTATAATGTTTTCAATATGTCTTTTATGTGAGTTTTGCTGCACCGGTTCATCCTTGTGTTTGTTTCAAATAAGCCTTGCTAGCCTAAACCTTGTATCGAGAGGGAATACTTCTCATGCATCCAAAATACTTGAGCCAACCACTATGCCATTTGTGTCCACCATACCTACCTATACTACATGGTATTTTCCGCCATTCCAAAGTAAATTGCTTGAGTGCTACCTTTAAAATTTCATCATTCACCTATGCAATATATAGCTCATGGGACAAATAGCTTAAAAACTATTGTGGTATTGAATATGTAATTATGCACTTTATCTCTTATTAAGTTGCTTGTTGTGCGATAACCATGTTTACTGGGGTACGCGATCAACTCATTGTTGATTTTCATGTGAGTTGCTATGTATGTTCGTGTTTGCTGAAGTAAGGGCGATCTACTCTGTGTTGACTGGTTTGCGCATGCATATTGTGAGAGAAGCCCATTGGGCCGCTTAACTAAAGCCATGTTCCATGGTGGAAGTTTCAGTTTTGGACAAACATCCTCAAATCTCTAATGAGAAAAGAATTAATTGTTGTTGAATGCTTAAAGCATTAAAAGAGGAGTCCATTATCTCGTTGTCTATGTTGTCCCGGTATGGATGTCTAAGTTGAGAATAATCAAAAGCGAGAAATCCAAATGCGAGCTTTCTCCTTAGACCTTTGTACAAAGGCATAGAGGTACCCCTTTGTGATACTTGGTTAAAGCATATGTATTGCGGTGATAATCCAGGTAGTCCAAGCTAATTAGGACAAGGTGCGGGCACTATTAGTACACTATGCATGAGGCTTGCAACTTATAAGATATAATTTACATGATGCATATGCTTTATTACTACCGTTGACAAAATTGTTTCATGTTTTCAAAATCAAAGCTCTAGCACAAATATAGCAATCGATGCTTTTCCTCTATGAGGACCATTCTTTTACTTTCAATGTTGAGTCAGTTCACCTATTTCTCTCCACCTCAAGAAGCAAACACTTGTGTGAACTATGCATTGATTCCTACATACTTGCTTATTGCACTTATTATATTACTCTATGTTGACAATATCCATGAGATATACATGTTACAAGTTGAAAGCAACCGCTGAAACTTAATCTTCTTTTGTGTTGCTTCAATGCCTTTACTTTGAATTATTGCTTTATGAGTTAACTCTTATGCAAGACTTATTGATGCTTGTCTTGAAGTGCTATTCATGAAAAGTCTTTGCTATATGATTCACTTGTTTACTCATGTCATACACATTGTTTTGATCGCTGCATTCACTACATATGCTTTACAAATAGTATGATCAAGATTATGATGGCATGTCACTCCGTAAATTATCTCGTGTTATCGTTTTACCTTGCTCGGGACGAGCAGAACTAAGCTTGGGGATGCTGATACGTCTCCAACGTATCGATAATTTCTTGTGTTCCATGCCACATTATTGATGTTATCTACATGTTTTATGCACACTTTATGTCATATTCGTGCATTTTCTGGAACTAACCTATTAACAAGATGCCGAAGTGCCAGTTGCTATTTTCTGCTGTTTTTGGTTTCAGAAATCCTAGTAAGGAAATATTCTCGGAATTGGACGAAATCAAAGCCCAGGGGCCTATTTTTCCACGGAGCTTCCAGAAGACCGAAGAACACACGAAGTGGGGCCACGAGGTGGCGACACCACGTGGCGGCGCGGCCCCCGGGGGGCCCGCGCCGCCCCATGGGGTGGGCCCCCTCGATGCCCCCCGACTCTGCCCTTCCGCCTACAAATAGCCTCCGTGACGAAAACCCCAGTACCGAGAACCACGATACGGAAAACCTTCCAGAGACGCCGCCGCCGCCGATCCCATCTCGGGGGATCCAGGAGATCGCCTCCGGCACCCTGCCGGAGAGGGGAATCATCTCCCGGAGGACTCTACGCCGCCATGGTCGCCTCCGGTGTGATGTGTGAGTAGTCTACCCCTGGACTATGGGTCCATAGCAGTAGCTAGATGGTTGTCTTCTCCCCATTGTGCTATCATTGTCGGATCTTGTGAGCTGCCTAACATGATCAAGATCATCTATCTGTAATTCTATATGTTGCGTTTGTTGGGATCCGATGAATAGAGAATACTTGTTATGTTGATTATCAAAGTTATGCTTATGTGTTGTTTATGATCTTGCATGCTCTCCGTTACTAGTAGATGCTCTGGCCAAGTAGATGCTTGTAACTCCAAGAGGGAGTACTTATGCTCGATAGTGGGTTCATGCCTGCATTGACACAGGACGATGTGAAAGTTCTAAGGTTGTGTTGTGCTGTTGCCACTAGGGATAAAACATTGATGGTATGTCTAAGGATGTAGTTGTTGATTACATTACGCACCATACTTAATGCAATTGTCTGTTGCTTGCAACTTAATACTGGAGGGGGTTCGGATGATAACCTGAAGGTGGACTTTTTAGGCATAGATGCAGTTGGATGGCGGTCTATGTACTTTGTCGTAATGCCCAATTAAATCTCACTATACTCATCATGATATGTATGTGCATTGTCATGCTCTCTTTATTTGTCAATTGCCCAACTGTAATTTGTTCACCCAACATGCTGTTCGTCTTATGGGAGAGACACCTCTAGTGAACTGTGGACCCCGGTCCAATTCTCTTTACTGAAATACAATCTCCTGCAATCCTTGTTCTACTGTTTTCTGCAAACAATCATCTTCCACACAATACGGTTAATCCTTTGTTACAGCAAGCCGGTGAGATTGACAACCTCACTGTTTCGTTGGGGCAAAGTACTTTGGTTGTGTTGTGCAGGTTCCACGTTGGCGCCGGAATCCCTGGTGTTGCGCCGCACTACATCTCGCCGCCATCAACCTTCAACGTGCTTCTTGGCTCCTCCTGGTTCGATAAACCTTGGTTTCTTTCTGAGGGAAAACTTGCTGCTGTGCGCATCATACCTTCCTCTTGGGGTTGCCCAACGAACGTGTGAAATACACGCCATCAACCGTGCGCGTCGGCTCCTGCTCCGCCAGCTCATCTCGCGCCGGCTCCTGCTCCACCGGCTCATCTCTCGCCGGCTCCGAAGATGGAGGCGGCGCGGTTGAAAGTGTTGGCCCGGTGGGGACGGTGGAGTCGAGCACAGGTGGCGCCTCATCCGAACCCGCGTCCAAGATGACCACCTCGGGCGCTACCCCGCCAGCTCCGGCTGCGGGAAGCACGGCCCCGCCGGTTCCGGCTGCTCCTGGCGCACCCCTGTCGGCTCCAGTTGCAGGATCCACGAGCCGGACGCGGCGCGGGAACATCTCGTCCAGCGTGGGCTGGCTGGCACGACGAGCCGGCTCGCCCCGAGGACCAGAGGAGGATGCACCTGGCGAAGGTGCAGCTGAAGAAAGGCCCGCCCCCGTAGCAGGCGGCAGGACGACAGGCGGCGTGCGTGGGCGTGACGGAGGCGGCGGAGTCGGCTCCCTTACCCGCCGCTGCATACCCAAATCCGCTCCAGGGGCCGAGCCGGAGCCGGCACCCTGGGAAAACTTAATGGGGGCCCTGAAGCAAATAAACGGAAAGAAGATAAACAAGAGAGGAAAGAAAAGGAATCAAAAAAGATAGTAAGGAAGAAAGCTTACCCGGCTGCCTCAGGAACCTGCCTCGGACCCGCCCGGTGCTGCTTCTTCGCCTTCGCCTCAAGCCGGGCGGTGCTTCGTTCAGTCAGCCGCTTCCGCCCTTGAGGCGCGGTCGTCGAAGATGACGAGGTGGCAGGCTGCCTCGCCGCCAGCGGCACCGCACGAATGGGCGCCGAAGAGGCCGGCACGTCCGGCTCCGGCTCCTCCTTGTGTGGTTGCGGAGATGGCGGCACGTCGTCATGCCCCTGGTCGGGCGCCTCCAAGTTCTCATCTTCGCCGGCTTCGTCAGCCGGGTCGGCGTGGTCTGCCGCCCACTCCTTGTGCGTCAGATCGCCATCCTCGGCCCGTTGCCGGGCAAAATTCTGCGGCAACAACAAATAAGTCAAGCCGGCCTCGCAGCCGCAAGCCGGAAATCGGCCAACAAAGAGAAACTCACCGCAGCCGGCAGATCTCGCCGGTGGTGGGGCGGCAGCCCCCAGTTCCAGTTCTCCGGCAGCTTCGCCTGGGAGATGTTGTTGACCCGCTAGGCGACTTGAGCCTTGGTGAGCTCCAGCTTGGATGTCCGGGTCGGATCGAGCCGGCCGGACATGTGACAGATCTTGTGGACGCGTGCCTGAAGAGGCAGCACCCAGCGGGAGGCGTAGCAGCAAAGGAGGTCGGCTGCGTACAGCCGCTCGATGGTGACGCAGTCGTGGAGGAAGTCCCAGAGGGCGTTCACTTCCACCTCCGGATCCGTCGGCTTGTAGTTGGTGCCCCAGTTCTTGCGGGCAGTCGGAGGCGCCGGATCGTACTCCGGCAAGTTCACCCAGTCGAACGACGGGTTCGCGTTCTTCACGTAGAAGAACGACTGCTGCCATTTCTTCACGGAGTCGACCGTGGGGATTTTCGGAAAGGGCGTGCCCTGGCGGGAGTAGATGGAGGCGGACCCGCAGGCTGCCGTCAGCCGACTGGGCCTTCAGGAAGAACATCCGGCACCAGAACTCGATGTCCGGCCACAAGCCGGCGTAGCCCTCCATGAAGGCAACATAGCAGCTCAGCTGCACCATAGCGTTGGCCGGCAGGTGATGCGGCTGGAGGCCGAAAAACTCCAAAAACCGCCGGAAGAAGGGTGAAGCCGGCAGCCCGAGTCCGCGATCGAAGTGCGCGCTGAAGACGACGCGCTCGCCGGGCTCTGGGTCCGGCTGGATCTCCGCCCCCGGAGCCCGCGTCACCACCTGCGACGGGATCCGGCGGAGGCGGACGAGGCGGTCGATGTCGTCCTCCGTCATGTAGGAGCCTTCCCACGAACCGCTGGGAGGCGCCACCGCCGTCGTGGTAGAAGAAGAAGAGGAGGACCAATAAAGGTCGAAAGGCGAAGAAGAACCGCTCCCCACTGGAGGAGAGCGCGGTGGCGACGAACGTACCGTGGACGCGCGAGGACCCGTGGCGCCGGATGGACGGTGCGGCGACTGCGGATCGGCGGAGGAACGTGGCCGCAGCAGCTCACCGGAGTTCGCCAGGGAAACGCCTGAGAAATCCACCGGGGCGACGAGAAGCTCGAGCGGAGGAGAGAAGTGGAGCGCGGGAGCGAGGAAGAAGAAAGGGGCAAGGTAGCCGCCTCGGTACCGCCCCGCGGCATTTATAGCCGCCTGCCGCGCGCCAGTTACGGCCAAGTGGCGATCGTGGGCCACGTCGCCAGATTAACTGTGCCTTAACTCCACCCCACGACCACGGCGGTTACTGAAAACGGCCACACCACGTCGCCCACAACCGCACGGGATCCGGAGGTGACATTGATTTGACCATACGAAGCGGCAGCAGGAGCCAGCCGTCAGACCAGTCAAGTCGGGCGCAGGACCCGAGGCGGCGGAAACCCCGGCGCATCCAAGTCGGAGCCGGATAATTTCTCCAATCCGGCCCCAAAACTCTCCCAGCAAGGCGGAAACGTCTCCAACACTTATGAAGAACAAAATCGCAGAAGAAAAGTGGCATCCGGCTGGAGGCTGCCGGATGAAGCAAGCCGGATGAGGGCGCAGCCGGCTGAATGAAAATCCTCAGTCGGCCCCTCCGAGTGCCATCAGACAAATACTAAAGATGATCCAAACAGGCCAGGAAAACCTGCCTAGGTCCCTCTTAACGCGGGACCTTGCCAGCTTCGGGGGCTAATGTCGGGGGAAAGACCCCGGGTAGGGCAATAGACAAGGAGCAGCAGGCTCCATGCCGGCTGGCCCGCGGCAAAGGCCGGCTGAGGAGCAGCTGGCTAGAGCCGTGGCCGGCTTCCTTGGGGATCTTAGTCAGCCTGGCTACGGCCGTCTGCGTTGTGGCTGGGCCGGCTTCTACAAGCCATATCCGACTGGGATCTTATGCCCCTGACCGACTCGAGGCTGGCGAGCCTTGGAGGAGAAGGAGCTGGGTAGGTGATCCGGGTTCAAAGGTCCACGCTGACCTCACCTTCCGTAAAGTAAGGGGCACTGTGGAGCAACAGTGCCCCTCGCTCGACAGGCCATCATGGCTGACGCCGCTCCGTACGGCTACAGGGGATGATGGCGACAGAGAAACTTCCTCTCCATACCGCTGACCCTGGCAGGCGGATGTGACAGGCCACTACGCCTCAACGGCTCCATGACGTCAACACCTCGGGAAGGAGCGGAAGCCGGAGCCGGCCAAGCCGGCCACTAGACTATAGGGACTTCTATGTAAAGTGCCAGTGCCTATATAAGCTGCACTACCCCCTCTATTGCAAGGGATCGATCATTCCACATTCATTCTAGTCCTAGAGCTGCCCTGTGAGAGAGACCATCGTCTTCCTTAGCCTCCCAGGGGAAGCCAGATACAGCTCAACAGGAGCACCATTGTACTGTGACATAGCTTATACACTCATAGCAGGAGTAGAGGTGTGACCTCCACCGGAGGGCCTCGAACCTGGGTACGTCGCCGTGTCGCTCGTGCCCATACCCGCATCCGGATACCACCGTAGACCCGGCAGGAACCACCTTCTTTAGCCATCCTATGGCATATGCCGTGATGATACCACGACACTCTGTCTTATGAAGTCAAGCATGCATGAAGAGAAGTGGTTTTTGCTTTCAAACATGGAAATTTCAAAAACCCTCCCAAGAGCTACATTTTGGAGTGACTAAGAAGGATAGATGCTTAATTTTTCATATTCATGATTTAAACTGGTCAAACCTAGGATTTGACCAAGATTCAAATAGGCATAAAAATTCAAAATAAATCAAAATGAATGAAAAAACAAGGCACATAGTCTTCTTATGTCATATAGTAAGCATTCAATTAAGTTGATAAACAAGATCTAGACATATTCAAACCAGGAAAATCATGTATCTACCCTAACCCTAAACTCTGTCTTATGAAGTCAAGCATGCATGAAGAGAAGTGGTTTTTGGTTTCAAGCATGGAAATTTCAAAAACCCTCCCAAGAGCTACATTTTGGAGTGACTAAGAAGGATAGATGCTTAATTTTTCATATTCATGATTTAAACTTATTCAAATCTTGGTCAAACCTAGGATTTGACCAAGATTCAAATGGGCATAAAAATTCAAAAAAAATCAAAAGAAAATGAAAAACCAAGGTCTTCTTATGTCATATAGTAAGCATTCAATTAAGTTGATAAACAAGGTCTAGACATATTCAAACAAGAAAAATCATGTATCTACCCCCTAACCCTAAACTTTGTCTTATGAAGTCAAGCATGAAGAGAAGTGGTTTTGGTTTCAAACATAGAAATTTTAAAAACCTCCCAAGTGCTTCATTTTGGAGTGACTAAGAAGGATACATGATTACTTTTTCATATTCATGTTTTAAACTTATTCAAATCTTGGTGAAACCTAGGATTTGACCAAGATTCAAATGGGTATAAAAATTCAAAAAAATAAAAAAATAAAAAACCAAGATCTTCATATGTTATATAGTAAGCATTCAATTAAGTTGATAAACAGGGTCTACGCATATTCAAACCAGGAAAATCATGTATCTGCCCCCTAACCCTAAACTCTGTCTTATGAAGTCAAGCATGCATGAAGAGAAGTGGTTTTTGGTTTCAAACATGGAAATTTCAAAAACCCTCCCAAGAGCTACATTTTGGAGTGACTAAGAAGGATAGAGTGCTTAATTTTTCATATTCATGATTTAAACTGGTCAAACCTAGGATTTGACCAAGATTCAAATAGGCATAAAAATTCAAAATGAATGAAAAAACAAGGCACATAGTCTTCTTATGTCATATAGTAAGCATTCAATTAAGTTGATAAACAAGGTCTAGACATATTCACACCAGGAAAATCATGTATCTACCCCTAACCCGAAACTCTGTCTTATGAAGTCAAGCATGCATGAAGAGAAGTGGTTTTTGGTTTCAAACATGGAAATTTCAAAAACCCTCCCAAGAGCTACATTTTGGAGTGACTAAGAGGGATAGATGCTTAATTTTTCATATTCATGATTTAAACTTGTTCAAATCTTGGTCAAACCTAGGATTTGACCAAGATTCAAATGGGCATAAAAATTCAAAAAAAATCAAAAAAAAAATGAAAAACCAAGGTCTTCTTATGTCATATAGTAAGCATTCAATTAAGTTTATAAACAAGGTCTAGACATATTCAAACAAGAAAAATCATGTATCTACCCCCTAACCCTAAACTTTGTCTTATGAAAGCATGAAGAGAAGTGGTTTTTGGTTTCAAACATAGAAATTTTAAAAACCTCCCAAGTGCTTCATTTTGGAGTGACTAAGAAGGATACAGGCTTACTTTTTCATATTCATGTTTTATACTTGTTTACCTCTTGGTTAAACCTAGGGTTTGACAAAGATTCAAATGGGCATAAAAATTCAAAAAAAAAAAATGAAAGCACATAGTCTTGTCATACAGTAAGCATTCAAGTTGATAAACAAGATTTAGACATATTCAAACTAGAAAAATCATGTATCTACCCCCTAACCCTAAACTTTGTCTTTTGAATTCAAGCATGAAGAGAAGTGGGTTTTGGGTTTGAAACATGGAAATTTCGAAAACCTACCAAAAGCTTCATTTTGGAGTGACTACCAAGGATCCATAGGAAACTTTGTAATAATACAGTATAATAATCACCCGAGTTATTTGAGCAACATGTCTGTCACTTACGTGTGGTTCCCATGTGTGAGGTCCCACACTTCAGTGAGCACAAGTCACGTGCGGTAGGTACGCAAACTCCCAGCCATCTTCTTTGTCAAGAGAAGACGCATCAGGATGCGTATCTTTGTTCAAAAAAAGGATGCGTATTGGAAGTCTCTGGGTCCTTCAGGATCCTTCGGTTGTCCCTCTCACCAAAAAAAAACATCTGTCTCATTCTCGGCCTCGCTCGCTCGCACCTCCTGCGCACTGAGAAACCCTGCACAACAGTCAACATCATCACCGGAAAAAGGGGAGACACCATAAATAAGAGGGGCCCCGTGACTGCTCTCCCTTCGTCTCCTCCCGTGCGATCTCTCTTCCTCCGAGTTTCACTGGACCTACAAACACATGTGCTACCTAGAAATAATAATAAAAACGTAAAAAATGGACCTACGAATCTATGATTAAATAAGTTAAACTAGGGTTTTGCCCAGTACTACGGATCAATTTCAAAAAATCCAACTACGGGGTTCGATTTTGGCCTGCTAATATAAAATTAAATAATCTGACCTAGTATTCCTCTAAAAAAATCATTTTGGTATGCATTGTTTGGTACTTTTCATAGCTAGAGTGCTTACTCCATCTGTTAGCAAATAGTCTTCTTATGTCATATATTAAGCATTCAAGTTGATAAACAAGGTCTAGACATATTCAAACCAGAAAAATCATGTATCAACCCCCTAACCCTAAACTCTATCTTATGAAGTCAAGCATGAAGAGAAACGGTATTGGGTTTCAAACATGGAAATTTCAAAATACTCCCACGAGCTTCATTCTGGAGTGACTAAGAAGGATCGATACATGCTTACTTTTTCATATTCATGTTTTTAACTTGTTTCAATCTTGGTATTAACTTGTTTCAATCTTGGTCAAACCAAGGATTTGACCAAAATTCAAATGGTCATAAAAAATAAAAATAAAATCAAAAAAAAGAAAAACCAAAGCACATAGTCTTCTTATGTCATATAGTAAGAACATTCAATTCGATAAACAAGGTCTAGACATATTCAAACCAGAAAAATCATGTATATATCTACCCCTAACCCTAAACTTTGTCTTATGAAGTCAATCATGAAGAGAAGTGGTTTTGGGTTTCAAACATGGAAATTTCAAGAACCTCCTAAAAGCTTCATTTTAGAGTGACTAAGAAGGATCCAGGCTTACCATTTCATTTTCATGTTTTAAACTTGTTTAAATCCTGGTCAAACCTAGGATTTGACAAAGATTCAAATATATGGGCATAAAATTCAAAAAAATAGAAAAATGAAAAACCAAAGCACATAGTCTTCTTATGTCATATAGTAAGCATTAAAGTTGATAAACAAGGTCTAGACATATTCAAACTAGACAAATCATGTATCTACCCCTAACCCCTAAACTCTGTCTGATGAAGTCAAGCATGAAGAGAAGTCGTTTTGGGTTTCAAACATGGAAATTTCAAGAACACCCCAAAAGCTTCATTTTAGTGTGACTAAGAAGGATCCAGGCTTACCTTTTCATTTTCATGTTTTAAACTTGTTTAAATCCTGGTCAAACCTAGGATTTGACAAAGATTCAAATATATGGGCATAAAATTCAAAAAATAGAAAAATGAAAAATCAAAGCACATAGTCTTCTTATGTCATATAGTAAGCATTAAAGTTGATAAACAAGGTCTAGACATATTGAAACTAGACAAATCATGCATCTACCCGGCCCTAACCCCTAAACTCTGTCTTATGAAGTCAAGCATGAAGAGAAGTCGTTTTGGGTTTCAAACATGGAAATTTCAAGAACGTCCCAAAAGCTTCATTTTAGAGTGACTAAGAAGGATCCATGATTACCTTTTCATTTTCATGTTTTAAACTTGTTTAAATATTTGTCAAACCTAGGAATTTGACCAAGATTCAAATGGACACAAAATTTAAAAAATCAGAAAAATGAAAAACCAAAGTACATAGTCTTCTTATGTCATATCGTAAGCATTCAAGTTGATAAACAAGGTCTAGACATATTCAAACCATACAAATCATGTATCTACCCCCTAACCCTAAACTTTGTCTTATGAAGTCAAGCATGAAGAGAAGTGGTTTTGGGTTTCAAACATGGAAATTTCAAAAACCTCCCAAAAAACTTCATTTTAGAGTGACTAAGAAGGATACAAGCTTCCCTTTTCATTTTCATGTTTTAAACTTGTTTAAATCTTGGTCAAACCTAGGATTTGACCAAAAGATTCAAATGGGCATAAAAATTCAGAAAAAAATCAAAAGAATGAAAAAACAAAGGACATAGCATTCTTATGTCATATATATAGTAAGCATTCAAGTTGATAAACAAGGTTTAGATATATTCAAACCAGAAAATCATGTATATATCTACCCCTAACCCTAAACTCTGTCTTATGAAGTCAAGCATGCAGGAAGAGAAGTGGTTTTTGGTTTCAAACATGGAAATTTCAAAAATCCTCCCAAGAGCTACATTTTAGAGTGACTAAGAAGCATACATGCTTACTTTTTCATATTCATGTTTTAAACTTATTCAAATCTTAGTGAAACCTAGGATTTGACCAAGATTCAAATGAGTATATAAATTCAAAAAAATCAAAAAAATAAAAAACCAAGGTCTTCTTATGTTATATAGTAAGCATTCAATTAAGTTGATAAACAAGGTCTACACATATTCAAACCAGGAAAATCATGTATCTACCCCCTAACCCTAAACTCTGTCTTATAAAGTCAAGCATGCATGAAGAGAAGTGGTTTTTGGTTTCAAACATGGAAATTTCAAAAACCCTCCCAAGAGCTACATTTTGGAGTGACTAAGAAGGATAGATGCTTAATTTTTCATATTCATGATTTAAACTGGTCAAACCTAGGATTTGACCAAGATTCAAATAGGCATAAAAATTCAAAATAAATCAAAATGAATGAAAAAACAAGGCACATAGTCTTCTTATGTCATATAGTATGCATTCAATTAAGTTGATAAACAAGGTCTAGACATATTCAAACCAGGAAAATCATGTATCTACCCCTAACCCTAAACTCTGTCTTATGAAGTCAAGCATGCATGAAGAGAAGTGGTTTTTGGTTTCAAACATGGAAATTTCAAAAACCCTCCCAAGAGCTACATTTTGGAGTGACTTAAGAAGGATAGATGCTTAATTTTTCATATTCATGTTTTAAACTTGTTTCAATCATGGTCAAACCTAGGATTTTACCAAGATACAAATAGGCATAAAAAATAAAATAAATCAAAAACCAAGGCACATAGCCTTCTTATGTCATATAGTAAGCATTCAATTAAGTTGATAAACAAAGTCTAGACATATTCAAACCAGGAAAATCATGTATCTACCCCTAACCCTAAACTCTGTCTTATGAAGTTAAGCATGCATGAAGAGAAGTGGTTTTTTTGTTTCAAACATGGAAATTTCAAAAACACTCCCAAGAGCTACATTTTGGAGTGACTAAGAACGATAGTATGCTTACCATATGTTTGAATTTTAAAAGCATATATTCTTCTTATGTCATATAGTAAGCATTCAAGTTGATAAACAAGGTTTGGACATATTCAAACTAGACAAATCATGTATCTACCCCTAACCCTAAACTCGGTCGATTTTATGAAAGTCAAGCATGAAGAGAAGTGGTTTTTTGCTTCATTTTAGAGTGACTAAGAAGGATACAAGCTTCCTTTTTCATTTTCATGTTTTAAACTTGTTTTAATCTTGGTCAAACCTAGTATTTGACCAAAAGATTCAAATGGGCATAAAAATTCAAAAAAAAATCAAAAGAATGAAAAACCAAAGGACATATCATTCTTATGTCATATATATAATAAGCATTCAAGTTGATAAAAAAGGTCTAGACATATTCAAACCAGAAAATCATGTATATATTCACCCCTAACCCTAAACTCTGTCTTATGAAGTCAAGCATGCATGAAGAGAAGTGGTTTTTGGTTTCAAACATGGAAATTTCAAAAACCCTCCCAAGAGCTACATTTTGGAGTGACTAAGAAGGATAGATGCTTATTTTTTCATATTCATGATTTAAACTTGTTTAAACCATGGTCAAACCTAGGATTTGACCAAGATTCAAATGGGCATAAATTTTTTAAAAAAATCAAAAAATTAAAAACCAAGGCACATAGTCTTCTTATGTCATATAGTAAGCATTCAATTAAGTTGATAAACAAGGTCTAGACATATTCAAACTAGGAAAATCATGTATCTACCCCCTAACCCTAACTAAACTCTGTCTTATGAAGTCAAGCATGCATGAAGAGAAGTGGTTTTTGGTTTCAAACATGGAAATTTCAAAAACCTCCCAAAAGCTTCATTTTGGAGTGACTAAGAAGGATCCATAGGAAACTATGTACTAATACAATATAATAATCACCCAAGTTATTAGAGCAACAAGTCTGTCACTTACGTGTGGTTCCCATGCGTGAGGTCCCACACTTCAGTGAGCACAAGTCACGTACACTAGGTAGGAAAACTCCCAGCCATCTTCTTTGTCAAGAGAGAGGCATCAAGACTCTCTCTCTCCATCTCTCCAATTATCCACCTCCGTTGGCTGCCGGTTTTGGCAGGGCGTTTCTAGCTCAGCTCGGAGGCCATGGTGTGCAGGCTCTGTAGCCATGGCGATTTGGTCGCGCCAAGTGGTTCGTGCCCGGCTGCGACGAGGATCAATCCGGACGGTGGCTTTTAAGGACCCGAACGCATTTCTTGCTTTCAGCCTGGGGTCTACCATGTAAATCTTAGGGATTTAGACGTAATTTCCTATTTATTTTGTGTCATGCTGTAAACTGCTCTCTGATGCGTATTGGAAATCTGGGTCCTTCAGGATCGTTCGGTTGTCCCCCTAAAAAACATCTCTCTCATTCTCGGCCTCGCTCGCTCGCACCCCCTACGCACTGACAACCCTGCACAACAGTCAACATCACCCGAAAAAATCTAGACACCATAAATAAGTGGGGCCTCGTGAGTGCTCTCCCTTCGTCTCCTCCCCTGTGATCCCTCTTCCTTCGACTCCCGACCTTGCGGAAAAGAAAAATGAAATGAAAGAGTTTCACTGGACGGGCAAACACATGTGCTGCCTAGTAATAATAATAAAAATTGACCTACGAATCTATTATTAAATAAGTTAAACTAGGGTTCTGCCCAGTACTACGGATCAATTTCAGAAAATGCAACTACGGGGTTCGATTTTTGCCTGCTAATATAAAATTAAATAATCTGAAATAGTATTCCTCTAAAAAATCATTTTGGTATGCATCGTTTGGTACTTTTGATAGCAAGAGTGCTTACTCCCTCCGTTAGCAAATAGTCTTCCTATTCATGTTTATGAAGTCAAGCATGAAGAGAAGTGGTTTTGGGTTTCAAACATGGAAATTTCAAAAACCTCCCAAAAACTTCATTTTAGAGTGACTAAGAAGGATACACGCTTCCCTTTTCATTTTCATGTTTTAAACTTGTTTAAATTATCTTGGTAAAATCTAGGATTTGACAAGATTCGAATGGGCATGAAAATTAAAAAAAATCAGAAAAATGAAAAACCAAAGCACATAGTTTTCTTATGTCATATAGTAAGCATTAAAGTTGACAAACAAGGTCTAGACATATTCAAACCAGACAAATCATGTATCTATACCCCCAAACCCCTAAACTATGTCTTATGAAGTCAAGCATGAAGGGAAGTGGTTTTGGGTTTCAAACATGGAAATTTCAAAAACCTCCCAAAAGATTCATTTTAGAGTGACTAACAAGGATCCAGGCTTACGTTTTCATTTTCATGTTTGAAACTTGTTTAAATCTTGGTCAAATCTAGGATTTGACAAAGATTCAAATGGGCATAAAATTCAAAAAAAATTAAAAAATTAAAAACAAAAGCACATAGTCTTCTTATGCCATACAGTAAGCATTCAAGTTGATAGACAAGATCTAGAAATATTTGAACCAGAAAAATCATGTATCTACCCCTAACCCTAAACTTTGTCTTACGAAGTCAAGCATGAAGAGAAGTTGTTTTTGGTTTCAAACATAGAAATTTTAAAAACCTCCCAAGTGCTTCATTTTGGAGTGACTAAGAAGGATACGTGCTTACTTTTTCATATTCATGTTTTAAACTTGTTTACCTCTTGGTCAAACCTAGGATTTGACCAAGATTCAAATGGGCATAAAAATAAAAAAAACATTGAAAGAACATAATCTTGTCATACAGTAAGCATTCAAGTTAATAAACAAGATCTAGACATATTCAAACCAGAAAAATCATGTATCTACCCCTAACCATAAACTCTATCTTATGAAGTCAAGCATGAAGAGAAGTGGTATTGGATTTCAAACATGGAAATTTCAAAATACTCCCTCGAGCTTCATTTTGGAGTGACTAAGAAGGATCGATACATGCTTACTTTTTCATATTCATGTTTTTAAATTGTTTCAATCTTGGTCAAACCTAGGATTTGACCAAAATTCAAATGGGTATATGATGCGTGCAGTTGACACACGTCCGTTGGGAACCCCAAGAGGAAGGTGTGATGCGTATAGTAGCAAGTTTTCCCTTAGTAAGAAACCAACGTTATCGAACTAGTAGGAGTCAAGGAACACGTGAAGGTTGTTGGTGACGGAGTGTAGTGCGGCGCAACACCAGGAATTCCGGCGCCAACGTGGAACCTGCACAACACAATCAAAGTACTTTGCCCCAACGTAACAGTGAGGTTGTCAATCTCACCGGCTTGCTGAAAACAAAGGATTAACCGTATAGTGTGGAAGATGATGTTTGTTTGCGAAGAACAGTAAAGAACAATTATTGTAGTAGATTGTATTTCAGATGTAAAGAATGGACCGGGGTCCACAGTTCACTAGTGGTGTCTCTCCCATAAGATAAATAGCATGTTGGGTGAACAAATTACAGTTGGGCAAATGACAAATAAAGAAGGCATAACAATGCACATACATATATCATGATGAGTACTATGAGATTTAATCAGGGCATTACGACAAAGTACATAGACCGCTATCCAGCATCCATCTATGCCTAAAAAGTCCACTTTCAGGTTATCATCCGAACCCCTTCCGGTATTAAGTTGCAAACAACAGACAATTGCATTAAGTATGGTGCGTAATGAAATCAACACAAATATCCTTAGACAAAGCATCGATGTTTTATCCCTAGTGGCAACAGCACATCCACAACCTTAGAACTTTCTGTCATCGTCCTGCATTCAATGGAGGCATGAACCCACTATCGAGCATAAATACTCCCTCTTGGAGTTACAAGTATCAACTTGGCCAGAGCCTCTACTAGCAACGGAGAGCATGCAAGAACATAAACAACATATATGATAGATTGATAATCAACTTGACATAGTATTTAATATTCATCGGATCCCAACAAACACAACATGTAGCATTACAAATAGATGATCTTGATCATGATAGGCAGCTCACAAGATCTAACATGATAGCACAATGAGGAGAAGACAACCATCTAGCTACTGCTATGGACCCATAGTCCAGGGGTGAACTACTCACACATCGATCCGGAGGCGATCATGGCGATGAAGAGTCCTCCGGGAGATGATTCCCCTCTCCGGCAGGGTGCCGGAGGCGATCTCCTGAATCCCCCGAGATGGGATTGGCGGCGGCTGCGTCTCTGGAAGGTTTTCCGTATCGTGGCTCTCGGTACAGAGGGTTTCGCGACGAAGGCTTTAAGTAGGCGGAAGGGTAGGTTTAGGGGCGACACGAGGGCCCCACACAACAGAGCGGCGCGGGCCCAGCCCTGGCCGCGCGGTGATGCGTGTAGTTGACACTTCCGTTGGGAACCCCAAGAGGAAGGTGTGATGCGCACAGTGGCAAGTTTCCCTCAGTAAGAAACCAAGGTTTAATCGAACCAGTAGGAGTCAAGAAGCACGTTGAAGGTTGATGGCGGCGGGATGTAGTGCGGCGCAACACCAGAGATTCCGGCGCCAACATGGAACCTGCACAACACAACCAAAGTACTTTGCCCCAACGAAACAGTGAGGTTGTCAATCTCACCGGCTTGCTGTAACAAAGGATTAACCGTATTGTGTGGAAGATGATTGTTTGCGTAAAACAAGAAACAAGTATTGCAGTAGATTGTATGCGATGTAAAGAATAGGACCGGGGTCCACAGTTCACTAGAGGTGTCTCTCCCATAAGATAAAAGCATGTTGGGTGAACAAATTACAGTTGGGCAATTGACAAATAGAGAGGGCATAACAATGCACATACATGTCATGATAAATATAGTGAGATTTAATTGGGCATTACGACAAAGTACATAGACCGCTATCCAGCATGCATCTATGCCTAAAAAGTCCACCTTCAGGTTATCATCCGAACCCCTTCCAGTATTAAGTTGCAAAAAAACAGACAATTGCATTAAGTATGGTGCGTAATGTAATCAATAACTACATCCTTAGACATAGCATCAATGTTTTATCCCTAGTGGCAACAGCACATCCACAACCTTAGAACTTTCTGTCACTGTCCCAGATTCAATGGAGGCATGAACCCACTATCGAGCATAAATACTCCCTCTTGGAGTTAAGAGCAAAAACTTGGCCAGAGCCTCTACTAATAACGGAGAGCATGCAAGATCATAAACAACACATAGGTAATAACTTGATAATTAACATGACATAGTATTCTCTATCCATCGGATCCCGACAAACACAACATATAGTATTACAGATAGATGATCTTGATCATGTTAGGCAGCTCACAAGATCCAACAATGAAGCACAATGAGGAGAAGACAACCATCTAGCTACTGCTATGGACCCATAGTCCAGGGGTGAACTACTCACTCATCACTCCGGAGGCGACCATGGCGGTGAAGAGTCCTCCGGAGATGAATCCCCTCTCCGGCAGGTGCCGGAGGAGATCTCCGTAATCCCCTGAGATGGGATTGGCGGCGGCGGCGTCTCAGTAAGGTTTTCCGTATCGTGGCTCTCGGTACTGGGGGTTTCGCGACGGAGGCTATTTGTAGGCGGAAGGGCAGGTAAAGAGGCGGCACGAGGGGCCCACACCATAGGTCGGCGCGGCCAGGGCTTGGGCCGCGCCGCCCTGGTGTTTCGCCACCTCGTGGCCCCACTTCGACTCTCCTTCGGTCTTCTGGAAGCTTCGTGGCAAAATAGGACCCTGGGCGTTGATTTCGTCCAATTCCGAGAATATTTCGTTACTAGGATTTCTGAAACCAAAAACAGCAGAAAACAAGAATCGGCTCTTCGGCATCTTGTTAATAGGTTAGTTCCAGAAAATGCACGAATATGACATAAAGTGTGCATAAAACATGTAGATATCATCAATAATGTGGCATGGAACATAAGAAATTATCGATACGTCGGAGACGTATCAGCATCCCCAAGCTTAGTTCTGCTCATCCCGAGCAGGTAAAACGATAACAAAGATAATTTCTGAAGTGACATGCCATCATAACCTTGATCATACTATTTGTAAACATATGTAATGAATGCTGCGATCAAAATAATGGTAATGACATGAGTAAACAACTGAATCATAAAGCAAAGACATTTCATGAATAGCACTTCAAGACAAGCATCAATAAGTCTTGCATAAGAGTTAACTCATAAAGCAATAAATCAAAGTAAAGGTATTGAAGCAACACAAAGGAAGATTAAGTTTCAGCGGTTGCTTTCAACTTGTAACATGTATATCTCATGGATAATTGTCAACATAGAGTAATATAATAAGTGCAATATGCAAGTATGCAGGAATCAATGCACAGTTCACACAAGTGTTTGCTTCTTGAGGTGGAGAGAGATAGGTGAACTGACTCAACATAAAAGGTAAAAGAAATGGTCCTTCAAAGAGGAAAGCATCGATTGCTATATTTGTGCTGGAGCTTTTATTTTGAAAACATGAAACAATTTTGTCAACGGTAGTAATAAAGCATATGAGTTATGTGACTTATATCTTACAAGTTGCAAGCCTCATGCATAGTATACTAATAGTGCCCGCACCTTGTCCTAATTAGCTTGGACTACCGGATCATCGCAATACACATGTTTTAAACAAGTGTCACAATGGGGTACCTCCATGCCGCCTGTACAAAGGTCTAAGGAGAAAGCTCGCATTTTGGATTTCTCGCTTTTGATTATTCTCAACTTAGACATCCATACCGGGACAACATGGACAACAGATAATGGACTCCTCTTTAATGCATAAGCATGTGGCAACAATTAGTGTTCTCATATGAGATTGAGGATATATGTCCAAAACTGAAACTTCCACCATGAATCATGGCTTTAGTTAGCGGCCCAATGTTCTTCTCTAACAATATGTATGCTCCAACCATTAAGGTGGTAGATCTCTCTTACTTCAGACAAGACGGACATGCATAGCAACTCACATGATATTCAACAAAGAATAGTTGATGGCGTCCCCAGAAACATGGTTATCGCACAACAAGCAACTTAATAAGAGATAAAGTGCATTAGTACATATTCAATACCACAATAGTTTTTAAGCTATTTGTCCCATGAGCTATATATTGCAAAGGCGAATGATGGAAATTTAAAGGTAGCACTCAAGCAATTTACTTTGGAATGGCGGAGAAATACCATGTAGTAGGTAGGTATGGTGGACACAAATGGCATAGTGGTTGGCTCAAGGATTTTGGATGCATGAGAAGTATTCCCTCTCGATACAAGGTTTAGGCTAGCAAGGTTATTTGAAACAAACACAAGGATGAACGGTGCAGCAAAACTCACATAAAAGACATATTGTAAACATTATAAGAATCTACACCGTCTTCCTTGTTGTTCAAAACTCAATACTAGAAATTATCTAGACTTTAGAGAGACCAAATATGCAAACCAAATTAGCAAGCTCTATGTATTTCTTCATTAATGGGTGCAAAGTATATGATGCAAGAGCTTAAACATGAGCGCAACAATTGTCAAGTATCAAATTATCCAAGACATTTTAGAATTACTACATGTAGCATTTCCCGATTCCAACCATATAACAATTTAACGAAGAAGATTCAACCTTCGCCATGAATACTATGAGTAAAGCCTAAGGACATATTTGTCCATATGCAACAGCGGAGCGTGTCTCTCTCCCATACAGTGAATGCTAGGATCCATTTTATTCAAACAAAAACAAAAACAAAAACAAACCGACGCTCCAAGCAAAGCACATAAGATGTGACGGAATAAAAATATAGTTTCAGGGGAGGAACCTGATAATGTTGTCGATGAAGAAGGGGATGCCTTGGGCATCCCCAAGCTTAGACGCTTGAGTCTTCTTAGAATATGCAGGGGTGAACCACCGGGGTATCCCCAAGCTTAGAGCTTTCACTCTTCTTGATCATATTGCATCATACTCCTCTCTTGATCCTTGAAAACTTCCTCCACACCAAACTCGAAACAACTCATTAGAGGGTTAGTGGACAATAAAAATTAACATGTTAAGAGGTGACACAATCATTCTTAACACTTCTGGACATTGCATAAAGCTACTGGACATTAATGGATTAGAGAAATTCATCCAACATAGCAAAAGAGGCAATGTGAAATAATAGGCAGAATCTGTCAAAACAGAACAGTCCGTAAAGATGGATTTTATTGAGGCACCAAACTTGCTCAAATGAAAATGCCCAAATTAAGTGAAAGTTGCGTACATATCTGAGGATCACTCACGTAAATTGGCTTAATTTGCTGAGTTACCTACAGAGAATTAGGCCCAGATTCGTGACAGCAAAGAAATCTATTTCTGCGCAGTAATCCAAATCTAGTATTCACTTTACTATTAAAGACTTTACTTGGCACAACAAAACACAAAACTAAGATAAGGAGAGGTTGCTACAGTAGTAAACAACTTCCAAGACTCAAATATAAAACAAAAATACTGTAGTAAAAACATGGGTTGTCTCCCATAAGCGCTTTTCTTTAACGCCTTTCAGCTAGGCGCAAAAAGTGTAAATCAAGTAACATCAAGAGACGAAGCATCAACATCATAATTTGTTCTAATAATAGAATGATAAGGTAACTTCATTCTCTTTCTAGGGAAGTGTTCCATACCTTTCTTGAGAGGAAATTGATATTTAATATTACCTTCCTTCATATCAATAGTAGCACCAACGGTTCGAAGAAAAGGTCTTCCCAATATAATGGGGCAAGATGCATTGCATTCAATATCCAAGACAACAAAATCAACGGGGACAAGGTTATTGTTAACCATAATATGAACATTATCAACTCTCCCCAAAGGTTTCTTTTTAGCATTATCAGCGAGATTAACATCCAAATAACAATTTTTCAATGGTGGCAAGTCAAGCATATCATAGACTTTCTTAGGCATAACAGAAATACTTGCACCAAGATCACATAAAGCATTACAATCAAAATCATTGACCCTCATTTTAATGATGGGCTCCCAACTATCTTCTAGCTTTCTAGGAATAGAAGTTTCAAGTTTTAGTTTCTCTTCTCTAGCTTTTATGAGAGCATTTGTAATATGTTTTGTGAAAGCCAAGTTTACAGCGCTAGCATTGGGACTCTTAGCAAGTTTTTGTAAGAACTTTATAACTTCAGAGATGTGGCAATCATCAAAATCTAAATCATTATGAGCTACAGCAATGGGATCATTGTCCCCAAGGTTGGAAAAAATTTCAGCAGTTTTATCACAAGCAATTTCAAATAGCTTTAGCAATTTCAGGCAGTTTTGTACGCTTTGCACTAGGAGTAGAAACATTACCAACACCAATTATTTTACCATTGATAGTAGGAGGTGCAGCAACATGTAAGGAATCAACATTACTTGTGGTGGTAATAGTCCAAACTTTAGCTACATTTTTCTCTTTAGCTAGTTTTTCATTTTCTTCTCTATCCCACCTAGCAGGCAGTTCAGCCATTAATCTTATATTCTCATTATTTCTAACTTGGATGGCATTTGCTGTAGTAACAATTTTATTTTCAATATCCCTATTAGGCATAACTTTCAATTTCAAAAGATCAACATCAGAGGCAAGACTATCAACCTTAGAAGCGAGAATATCAATTTTATTGAGCTTTTCCTCAACAGATTTGTTAAAGGCAGTTTGTGTACTAATAAATTCTTTAAGCATAGCTTCAAGTCCAGGGGGTGTGTTCCTATTATTATTGTAAGAATTCCCATAAGAATTAGCATAACCGTTACCATTATTATAAGGATATGGCCTATAGTTATTACTAGAATTGTTCCGATAAGCATTGTTGTTGAAATTATTATTTTTAATGAAGTTTACATCAACATGTTATTCTTGGGCAACCAATGAAGCTAACGAAACATTATTAGGATCAACATTAGTCCTATCATTCACAAGCATAGACATAATAGCATCAATCTTATCATTCAAGGAAGAGGATTCTTCAATAGAATTTACCTTCTTACCTTGTGGAGCTCTTTCCGTGTGCCATTCAGAGTAATTAATCATCATATTATCAAGGAGCTTTGTTGCTTCACCAAGAGTGATGGACATAAAGGTACCTCCAGCAGCTGAATCCAATAAATTCCGCGAAGAAAAATTTAGTCCTGCATAGAAGGTTTGGATGATCATCCAAGTAGTCAGTCCATGTGTTGGACAATTTTTAACCAAAGATTTCATTCTTTCCCAAGCTTGAGCAACATGTTCATTATCCAATTGTTTAAAATTCATTATGCTACTTCTCAAAGATATAATTTTAGCAGGGGGATAATATCTACCAATAAAAGCATCCTTGCATTTAGTCCAGGAATCAATACTATTCTTAGGCAGAGATAGCAACCAATCTTTAGCTCTTCCTCTTAATGAGAAAGGAAACAATTTCAATTTAATAATATACCATCTACATCCTTATACTTTTGCATTTCACATAGTTCAACAAAATTATTAAGATGGGCAGCAGCATCATCAGAACTAACACCAGAAAATTGCTCTCGCATAACAAGATTCAGTAAAGCAGGTTTAATTTCAAAGAATTCTGCTGTAGTAGCAGGTGGAGCAATAGGTGTGCATAAGAAATCATTATTATTTGTGGTTGTGAAGTCACACAACTTAGTGTTTTCAGGAGTATTCATTTTAGCAGTAGTAAATAAAGCAAACTAGATAAAGTAAATGCAAGTAACTAATTTTTTTGTGTTTTTGATATAGAGAGCAAGACAGTAAATAAAGTAAAGCTAGCAACTAATTTTTTGTGTTTTGTTTAAGTGCAGCAAATAAAGTAGTAAATAAATTAAAGCAAGACAAAAACAAAGTAAAGAGATTGGAAGTGGAGACTCCCCTTGCAGCGTGTCTTGATCTCCCCGGCAACGGCGCCAGAAAAAGAGCTTGATGCGTGCAATTAACATACGTCCGTTGGGAACCCCAAGAGGAAGGTGTGATGCAGACAGTAGCAAGTTTTCCCTCAGAAAGAAACCAAGGTTTATCAAACCAGGAGGAGCCAAGAAGCACGTTGAAGGTTGATGGCGGCGAGATGTAGTGCGGCGCAACACCAGGGATTCCGGCGCCAACGTGGAACCTGCACAACACAACCAAAGTACTTTGCCCCAACGAAACAGTGAGGTTGTCAATCTCACCGGCTTGCTGTAACAAAGGATTAACCGTATTGTGTGGAAGATGATTGTTTGCAGAAAACAGTAAAGAACAATTGCAGTAGATTGTATGCGATGTAAAGAATAGGTCCGGGGTGCACAGTTCACTAGAGGTGTCTCTCCCATAAGATAAATAGCATGTTGGGTGAACAAATTACAGTCGGGCAATTGACAAATAGAGAGGGCATGACAATGCACATACATGATATGATAAATATAGTGAGATTTAATTGGGCATTACGACAAAGTACATAGACCGCTATCCAGCATGCATCTATGCCTAAAAAGTCCACCTTCAGGTTATCATCCGAACCCCTTCCGGTATTAAGTTGCAAACAACAGACAATTGCATTAAGTATGGTGCGTAATGTAATCAACAACTACATCCTTGGACATAGCATCAATGTTTTATCCCTAGTGATAATAGCACATCCACAACCTTAGAACTTTCTGTCACTGTCCCAGATTTAATGGAGGCATGAACCCACTATCGAGCATAAATACTCCCTCTTGGAGTTAAGAGCAAAAACTTGGCCAGAGCCTCTACTAATAACGGAGAGCATGCAAGATCATAAACAACACATAGGTAATAGAATGATAATCACCATAACATAGTATTCTCTATCCATCGGATCCCGACAAACACAACATATAGAATTACAGATAGATGATCTTGATCATGTTAGGCAGCTCACAAGATCCAACAATGAAGCACATAAGGAGAAGACGACCATCTAGCTACTGCTATGGACCCATAGTCCAGGGGTGAACTACTCACTCATCACTCCGGAGGCGACCATGGCGGTGAAGAGTCCTCCGGGAGATGATTCCCCTCTCCAGCAGGGTGCCGGAGGCGATCTCCTAAATCCCCCGAGATGGGATTGGCGGCGGCGTCTCAGTAAGGTTTTCCGTATCGTGGCTCTCGGTACAGAGGGTTTCGCGACGAAGGCTTTAAGTAGGCGGAAGGGCAACGCGGGGGGCCACACGAGGGCCCCACACGCTACGGCCGCGCGGCCAAGGCCTGGGCCGCGCCGCCCTAGTGTGGCGGTGCCTCGTGGCCCCACTTCCTTTCCCCCTCGGTCTTCTGGAAGCTTCGTGCAAAAATAGGACCCTGGGCGTTGATTTCGTCCAATTCCGAGAATATTTCCTTTGTAGGATTTCTGAAACCAAAAACAGCAGAAAACAGCAACTGGCTCTTCGGCATCTCGTTAATAGGTTAGTGCCGGAAAATGCATAAATACGACATATAATGTGTATAAAACATGTAGATATCATCAATAATGTGGCATGGAACATAAGAAATTATCGATACGTCGGAGACGTATCACTACCCTGAATTTGTGGGACCCAAAAAAACTCAGAAATACGAGCGATGCATCAAAAAGAAACACATTCATCCCCCTTCGTGCAAAAAAATCATTATTATTTGTGGTTGTGAAGTCACACAACTTAGTATTTTCAGGGGTGGCCATTTTAGCAGTAGTAAATAAAGCAAACTAGATAAAGTAAATGCAAGTAACTAATTTTTTGTGTGTTTTTGATATAGAGTGCAAGACAGTAAATAAAGTAAAGCTAGCAACTAATTTTTTTTTTGTGTTTTGATATAATGCAGCAAACAAGTAGTAGTAAATAAATAAAAGCAAGACAAAAACAAAGTAAAGAGATTGGGAAGTGGAGACTCCCCTTGCAGCTTGTCTTGATCTCCCCGGCAACGGCGCCAGAAATTTGCTTGATGCGTGCAGTTGACACGTCCGTTGGGAACCCCAAGAGGAAGGTGTGATGCGCACAGCGGCAAGTTTCCCTCAGTAAGAAACCAAGGTTTAATCGAACCAGTAGGAGTCAAGAAGCACGTTGAAGGTTGATGGCGGCGGGATGTAGTGCGGCGCAACACCAGAGATTCCGGCGCCAACGTGGAACCTGCACAACACAACCAAAGTACTTTGCCCCAACGAAACAGTGAGGCTGTCAATCTCACCGGCTTGCTGTAACAAAGGATTAACCGTATTGTGTGGAAGATGATTGTTTGCAGAAAACAGTAAAACAAGTATTGCAGTAGATTGTATGCGATGTAAAGAATAGGACCGGGGTCCACAGTTCACTAGAGGTGTCTCTCCCATAAGATAAAAGCATGTTGGGTGAACAAATTACAGTCGGGCAATTGACAAATAGAGAGGGCATAACAATGCACATACATGTCATGATAAATATAGTGAGATTTAATTGGGCATTACGACAAAGTACATAGACCGCTATCTAGCATGCATCTATGCCTAAAAAGTCCACCTTCAGGTTATCATCCGAACCCCTTCCAGTATTAAGTTGCAAAACAACAGACAATTGCATTAAGTATGGTGCGTAATGTAATCAATAACTACATCCTTAGACATAGCATCAATGTTTTATCCCTAGTGGCAACAGCACATCCACAACCTTAGAACTTTCTCACACCGTCCTGCATTCAATGGAGGCATGAACCCACTATCGAGCATAAATACTCCCTCTTGGAGTTAAGAGCAAAAACTTGGCCAGAGCCTCTACTAATAACGGAGAGCATGCAAGATCATAAACAACACATAGGTAATAACTTGATAATTAACATGACATAGTATTCTCTATCCATCGGATCCCGACAAACACAACATATAGTATTACAGATAGATGATCTTGATCATGTTAGGCAGCTCACAAGATCCAACAATGAAGCACAATGAGGAGAAGACAACCATCTAGCTACTGCTATGGACCCATAGTCCAGGGGTGAACTACTCACTCATCACTCCGGAGGCGACCATGGCGGTGAAGAGTCCTCCGGGAGATGAATCCCCTCTCCGGCAGGGTGCCGGAGGAGATCTCCAGAATCCCCCGAGATGGGATTGGCGGCGGCGGCGTCTCGCAAGGTTTTCCGTATCGTGGCTCTCGGATCGGGGGTTTCGCGACAGAGGCTATTTGTAGGCGGAAGGGCAGGTAAAGAGGCGGCACGAGGGGCCCACACCATAGGTCGGCGCGGCCAGGGCCTGGGCCGCGCCGCCCTGGTGTTTCGCCACCTCGTGGCCCCACTTCGACTCTCCTTCGGTCTTCTGGAAGCTTCGTGGCAAAATAGGACCCTGGGCGTTGATTTCGTCCAATTCCGAGAATATTTCGTTACTAGGATTTCTGAAACCAAAAACAGTAGAAAACAACAACTGGCTCTTCGGCATCTTGTTAATAGGTTAGTTCCAGAAAATGCACAAATATGACATAAAGTGTGCATAAAACATGTAGATATCATCAATAATGTGGCATGGAACATAAGAAATTATCGATACGTCGGAGACGTATCACGTGGCCCTGGTGTGGCGGCGCCTCGTCGCCCCACTTCGTAATCCCTTCGGTCTTCGGGAAGCTTCGTGGAAAAATAAGACCATGGGCGTTGATTTCGTCCAATTCCGAGAATATTTCCTTTGTAGGATTTCTGAAACCAAAAACAGCAGAAAACAGCAACTGGCTCTTCGGCATCTCGTCAATAGGTTAGTGCCGGAAAATGCATAATAATGACATATAATGTGTATAAAACATGTGAGTATCGTCATAAAAGTAGCATGGAACATAAGAAATTATAGATACGTTTGAGACGTATCAAGCATCCCCAAGCTTAGTTCCTACTCGCCCTCGAGTAGGTAAATGATAACAAGGATAATTTCTGAAGTGACATGCTATCATAATCTTGATCAATACTATTGTAAAGCATATGAGATGAATGCAGCGATTCGAAGCAATGATGAAGACAATGAGTAAACAACTGAATCATATAGCAAAGACTTTTCGTGAATAATACTTTCAAGACAAGCATCAATAAGACTTGCATAAGAGTTACTCATAAGCAATAAATTCTTAGTAGAAAGCTTTGAATCAACACAAAGGAAGATATAAGTTTCAGCGGTTGCTTTCAACTTCAACATGTATACCTCATGGATAATTGTCAACACAAAGTAATATAACAAGTGCAATAGGTAAACATGTAAGAATCAATGCACACAGTTTACACAAGTGTTTGCTTCTAAGATAGAAAGAATAGGTAAACTGACTCAGAAATAAAGTAAAAGAATGGCCCTTCGCAGAGGGAAGCATGGATTACTATTTTTGTGCTAGAGCTTTTCATTTTGAAAACATAGAAACAATTTTGTCAACGGTAGTAATAAATCATATGTGTTATGTATAAGACATCCTATAAGTTGCAAGCCTCATGCATAGAATACTAATAGTGCTCGCACCTTGTCCTAATTAGCTCGGATTAACACGGATTATCATTGCATAACATATGTTTCAACCAAGTGTCACAAAGGGGTACCTCTATGCCGCCTGTACAGAGGTCTAAGGAGAAAGTTCGCATTGGATTTCTCGCTTTTGATTATTCTCAACTTAGACATCCATACCGGGACAACATAGACAACAGATAATGGACTCCTCTTTTAATGCTTAAGCATTTAACAACAGATAATATTCTCATAAGAGATTGAGGATTTGTGTCCAAACTGAAACTTCCACCATGATTCATGGCTTTAGTTAGCGGCCCAATGTTCTTCTCTAACAATATGCATACTCAAACCATTTGATCATGAAAATCGCCCTTACTTCAGACAAGACGAACATGCATAGCAACTCACATGATATTCAACAAAGGTAAAAGTTGATGGCGTCCCCAGAAACATGGTTACCGCTCAACAAGCAACTTATTAAGAAATAAGATACATAAGTACATATTCTTCACCACAATAGTTTTTAAGGCTATTTTCCCATGAGCTATGTATTGTAAAGGCAAAGAATAGAATTTTAAAGGTAGCACTCAAGTAATGTACTTTGGAATGGCAGGGAAATACCATGTGGTAGGTAGGTATGGTGGACACAAATGGCATGGATTTTGGCTCAAGGATTTGGATGCACGAGAAGAATTCCTCTCAATACAAGGCTAGGCTAGCAAGGTTGTTTGAAGCAAACACAAGTATAAAACGGTGCAGCAAGACACACATATGAACATATTGTAAGCATTATAAGACTTTACATCGTCTCCTTGTTGTTCAAACACCTTAACTAGAAAATATCTAGACTCTAGAGACCAATCATGCAAACCAAATTTTAACAAGCTCTATGAGTTCTTCATTAATAGGTGCAAAGTACATGATGCAAGAGCTTAAACATGATCCATATGAGCACAAAAATTGCCAAGTATAAAATTATTCAAGACATTATACCAATTACCACATGCAGCATTTTCCGTTTCCAACCATATATCAATGAACGAAGTAGTTCAACCTTCGCTATGAACATTAAGAATAAAGCTAAGAACATATGTGTTCATACGAAACAGCGGAGCGTGTCTCTCTCCCAAACAAAGAATGCTAGGATCCGATTTTATTCAAACAAAAACAAAAACAAAAGCAAACAGACGCTCCAAGTAAAGTACATAAGATGTGACTGAATAAAAATATAGTTTCACTAGAGGTGACCTGATAAGTTGTCGATGAAGAAGGGGATGCCTTGGGCATCCCCAAGCTTAGATGCTTGAGTCTTCTTGAAATATGCAGGGATGAACCACGGGGGCATCCCCAAGCTTAAACTTTTCACTCTTCTTGATCATATTGTATCATCCTCCTCTCTTGACCCTTGAAAACTTCCTCCACACCAAACTCGAAACAAACTCATTAGAGGGTTAGTGCATAATTGAAAATTCATATATTCAGAGGTGACATAATCATTCTTAACACTTCTGGACATTGCACAAAGCTACTGAAAGTTAATGGAACAAAGAAATCCATCAAACATAGCAAAACAGGCAATGCGAAATAAAAGGCAGAATCTGTCAAAACAGAACAGTCCGTAAAGACGAATTTTTCTGGGGCACTTAACTTACTCAGATGAAAAAGCTCAAATTGAATGAAAGTTGCGTAAATATCTGAGGATCACGCATGTAAATTGGCAGAATTTTATGAGTTATATACAGACGGGGCTGCTCAATTTCGTGACAGTAAGAAATCTGTTTCTGCGCAGTAATCCAAATCTAGTATCAACATTACTATCAAAGACTTTACTTGGCACAACAATGCAATAAAATAAAGTTAAGGAGAGGTTGCTACAGTAGTAACAACTTCCAAGATTCAAATATAAAACAAAAGTGCTGTAGTAAAAACATACATGGGTTATCTCCCAAGAAGTGCTATTCTTTAACGCCTTTCAGCTAGGCGCAGAAAGTGTGAATCAAGTAACATCAAGAGATGAAGCATCAACATCATAATTTTCCTTACAAACATAACTTGTTGCAGAGGGTACCTTAGATGCTCCATTATCTAAATTTCCCATAGTGGTACTAACGGTTTTATCAATTTTAGGCTTGTAATAATTCTTTGGCTTAGGCACCTTAGAAACATACATGAATTTTTGCTCCTTGCCCACATAAGCTTTCTCCTTAAATTTAAGAGAAGAAAAAGTTGAACCCAATGTTCCCATAGCTTCTTCAAGTTTACCAATCCTATGGGTTTGATTATCATGGATAGCACAAGTTTCTAAAATAGTAATTCTTTCATTAATTCCTCCTAGGGATTTATCAAGTTTATCAGTATTATCAAGTAATATCCCCAGTTTAGTCTCAACACTTGGAAGATTTTTCTCTATGGCTTCCAACTTTTTCATGACATCCTCAAGAGAGATTTCAATTTTAGTTTCATTAACAGGTGGTATTCCAACTAGGCTCTCAATGATGCAACTAGCTTCTAAAGCAGGAGTACCTAGGAAATTACCCCCCGAAAGAGTATCAAGAACATACCTATTCCAGCTAGATATACCAACATAAAAGTTTCTAAGTAGGATAATAGTTGAGTGTTTCTTAGTGCACCTATGATGAGCATCACTAATTCTATACCAAGCATCTTTAAAACTTTCTCCACCTTGTTGTTTAAACGAACGAACTTCAACTTCAGGATTACTCATTTTAGCAGTAGTAAATAAAGCAAACTAGATAAAGTAAATGCAAGTAGCTAATTTTTTTTGTGTTTTTAATATTGAGAACAAGACAGTAAATAAAGTAAAACTAGCAACTAATTTTTTTGTGTTTTTGATATAAGAGCAAACAAAGCAGTAAATAAAATAAAGTAAAGCAAGACAAAAACAAAGTAAAGAGATTGGATGTGGGAGACTCCCCTTGCAGTGCGTCTTGATCTCCCCGGCAACGGCGCCAGAAAAAGTGCTTGATGCATGCAGTTGACACACGTCCGTTGGGAACCCCGAGAGGAAGGTGTGATGCGTACAGTAGCAAGTTTTCCATCAGTAAGAAACCAAGGTTATCGAACCAGTAGGAGTCAAGGAACACGTAAAGGTTGTTGGTGACGGAGTGTAGTGCGGCGCAACACCAGGGATTCCGGCGCCAACGTGGAACCTGCACAACACAATCAAAGTACTTTGCCCCAACGTAACAGTGAGGTTGTCAATCTCACCGGCTTGCTGAAAACAAAGGATTAACCGTATAGTGTGGAAGATGATGTTTGTTTGCGAAGAACAGTAAAGAATAATTATTGCAGTAGATTGTATTTCAGATGTAAAGAATGGACCGGGGTCCACAGTTCACTAGTGGTGTCTCTCCCATAAGATAAATAGCATGTTGGGTGAACAAATTACAGTTGGGCAATTTACAAATAAAGAAGACATAACAATGCACATACATATATCATGATGAGTAGTATGAGATTTAATCAGGGCATTACGACAAAGTACATAGACCGCTATCCAGCATGCATCTATGCCTAAAAAGTCCACTTTCAGGTTATCATCCGAACCCCTTCCGGTATTAAGTTGCAAACAACAGACAATTGCATTAAGTATGGTGCGTAATGTAATCAACACAAATATCCTTAGACAAAGCATCGATGTTTTATCCCTAGTGGCGACAGCACATCCACAACCTTAGAACTTTCTGTCACTGTCCCAGATTCAATGGAGGCATGAACCCACTATCGAGCATAAATACTCCCTCTTGGAGTTACAAGTATCAACTTGGCCAGAACCTCTACTAGCAACGGAGAGCATGCAAGAACATAAACAACATATATGATAGATTGATAATCAACTTGACATATTATTCAATCTTTACTATTAAATTCGCATTGGTCTGGTACGTCGTCTAGTACCCCGAAAATCGTTTTATATTTTGCCCCCCAAAGAAACGGGAGATCAACCCGTAGTACAAACTGTCCACCAAAAGCGCACACCGCATGCTCCCGATGCGCGCACCTTCCCCCGCGTGGATCCCGGTCGCAGCTCCAACACCGCGTCAATCGGCTTGCCGACGGACTGCGCTCAACCAAGCGACCAAGCACGATCTTCAGCAGTTCGGCCCATAGCCGCTGCGCGGAGACGCTTTTTTTTCCAACAACGCGCGGCACGCTCCTTCTCCAGGCGGCATAGCCAGACACCCCCTCTCCTTATGCTAATTTGACGTTGCGCCTGTAACCTCCTGGCGGCAGGCGGCAGCGAAACATGCAACCAAACCGTACCGACGATGGGGGCAACAGCCGGCGCGCGATGACCTTGATCTTCACGGTGGCGGCGGCCGCGATGGCCAACAGGCCGGCCGTGTACCTCGCCTCTTCATCCGGTCCCTCACAGTGAGTCAGTACGTGACGGCGGATTCTGTAAAGCAATCCAGAAATTCTGCATACGGCAAACGAAGCTTCACGATAGGGAACCTTATCCCTTCGTGCAGTTTTCAGTTCGATTCACTAGCTACACTACAGAGTCCCTGCTTTTTACAGTTAAACCGCCAGGTTGAATATTATGCAGAAACTTGAGAATCAGAACGCCAAATAGAAAATCACATAATTCAGCGTACACAGGGACAGTGTAAACATAGGTGATTGCTTGTGTGTTCATGTTATTGGTTGATATTAGGGATAACTGAATGACCAAAAGTAATCTGTGTGTGATTTAAAAGCTGCATTACTGAAGCATTTATCATATGTACTACATGCCCTGGAACGAAGAAATGCAAGATGTGCAATGACTTTAAAGCAGAACACATCCGATCAACATATGCGGAATCCGCAACATGCACGCCCAAACGAAGAAAAATGAAAGATATTAGCAAGTGTTGGTCTGCTGTCAAAACTAACATATAAAAAAAGTCCATCAATAGCAAAGTTCAGCGATATTACAAATTTGGTGGTGGCGTGTGTGTTTGGTGCTGCTGTTGCATACTGATTAGGAATAACAAGGGGAAAATGGTTTATGTGCGGGACAAAGAGAATTGCATATACAAATATTAACAAATTTTGGTGTAGGTTTGCTACACATTGTAGATTTGCATATATAAAACCAAAAAAAACGAATTTTAAGATGGGACATATCTTTATCAAATTCAACCAAATCTAATTTAAAATTTTGTAGTACTGTTGATGTTCGATTTATGTTAGCATAATAAGGCGAAATAAGATGGAGGAGGGATCCACATGTGGGAAAAGTTGAGGCAAAATGATGGGTGAAAGACATGGGAGGGGGCTAACATTCATAAATCACACTATTGTTTCGTAGCAACGCACGAGCATTCAGCTAGTATTCATTGGATCCCAACAAACACAACATGTAGCATTACAAATAGATGATCTTGATCATGATAGGCAGCTCACAAGATCTAACATGATAGCACAATGAGGAGAAGACAACCATCTAGCTACTGCTATTGACCCATAGTCCAGGGGTGAACTACTCACACATCGATCCGGAGGCGACCATGGTGATGAAGAGTCCTCCGGGAGATGATTCCCCTCTCCGGCAGGGTGCCGGAGGCGATCTCCTGAATCCCCCGAGATGGGATTGGCGGCGGCTGCGTCTCTGGAAGGTTTTCCGTATCGTGGCTCTCGGTACAGAGGGTTTCGTGACGAAGGCTTTAAGTAGGCGGAAGGGTAGGTTTAGGGGCGACACGAGGGCCCCACACAACAGAGCGGCGCGGGCCCAGCCCTGGCCGCGCGGCCCTGGTGTGGCGGCGCCTCGTCGCCCCACTTCGTAATCCCTTCGGTCTTCTGGAAGCTTCGTGGAAAAATAAGACCCTGGGCGTTGATTTCGTCCAATTCCGAGAATATTTCCTTTGTAGGATTTCTGAAACCAAAAACAGCAGAAAACAGCAACTGGCTCTTCGGCATCTCGCCAATAGGTTAGTGCCAGAAAATGCATAATAATGACATATAATAGGTATAAAACATGTGAGTATCATCATAAAAGTAGCATGGAACATAAGAAATTATAGATACGTTTGAGACGTATCAGCATAAAATACAAAAAAAATAAAAAAATAAAAAATGAAAGAACATAATCTTGTTATACAATAAGCATTCAAGTTGATAAACAAGATCTAGACATATTCAAACCAGAAAAATCATGTATCTACCCCCTAACCATAAACTCTATCTTATGAAGTCAAGTATGAAGAGAAGTGGTATTGGATTTCAATCATGGAAATTTCAAAATACTCCCTCGAGCTTTATTTTGGAGTGACTAAGAAGGATAGATACATGCTTACTTTTTCATATTCATGTTTTTAACTTGTTTCAATCTTGGTCAAACCTAGGATTTGACCAAAATTCAAATGGGCATAAAAATTTTAAAAAATCAAAAAATGAAAAACCAAATCACATAGTCTTCTTATGTCATATAGTAAGAACATTCAAGTCGATAAACAAGGTCTAGACATATTCATACCAGAAAAATCATGTATGTACCCCTAAACCTAAACTCTATCTTATGAAGTCAAGCATGAAGAGAAGTGGTATTGGGTTTCAAACCTGGAAATTTCAAAATACTCCCACGAGCTTCATTTTGGAGTGACTAATTAAGAAGGATCGATACATGCTTACTTTTTCATATTCATGTTTTTAACTTGTTTAAATCTTGGTCAAACCAAGGATTTGACCAAAATTCAAATGGTCATAAAAAAACAAAAAATCAAAAAAATGAAAACCAAAGCACATAGTCTTCTTATGTCATACACTAAGCATTCAAGTTGATAAACAAGATCTAGAAATATTTGAACCAGAAAAATCATGTATCTACCCCCTAACCCTAAACTTTGTCTTACGAAATTAAGCATGAAGAGAAGTTATTTTTTTGGTTTCAAACATAGAAATTTTAAAAACCTCGCAAGTGCTTCATTTTGGAGTGACTAAGAAGGATACATGCTTACTATTTCATATTCATGTTTTAAACTTGTTTACCTCTTGGTCAAACCTAGGATTTGACCAAGATTCAAATGGGCATAAAAATACAAAAAAAACAAAAAAATGAAAGAACATAATCTTGTCATACAGTAAGCATTCAAGTTGATAGAAAAGATCTAGACATATTCAAACCAGAAAAATCATGTATCTACCCCTAACCATAAACTCTATCTTATGAAGTCAAGCATTAAGAGAAGTGGTATAGGATTTCAAATATGGAAATTTCAAAATACTCCCTCGAGCTTCATTTTGGAGTGACTAAGAAGGATCCATAGGAACCTTTGTAATAATACAGTATATTAATCACCCTAGTTATTAGAGCAACATGTCTGTCACTTACGTGTGGTTCCCATGCGTGAGGTCCCACACTTCAGTGAGCACAAATCGCGTGCGGTAGGTACGCAAACTCCCAACCATCTTCTTTGTCAAGAGAAGACGCATCAGGATGCGTATCTTTGTTCAAGAAAAAGGATGCGTATCGGAAGTCTCTGGGTCGTTCAGGATCCTTCGGTTGTCCCTCTCACCAAAAAAAAGCATCTCTCTCATTCTCGGCCTTGCTCGCTCGCTCGCTCGCACCTCCTGCGCACTGAGAAACCCTGCACAACAGTCAACATCATCACCAGAAAAAGGGGAGACACCATAAATAAGAGGGGCCCCGTGACTACTCTCCCTTCGTCTCCTCCCGTGCGATCTCTCTTCCTCCGAGTTTCACTGGACGGGCAAACACATGTGCTGCCTAGTAATAATAATAAAAACGTAAAAAAATGGACTTACGAATCTATGCTTAAATAAGTTAAACTAGGGTTTTGCCCAGTACAAGATCAATTTCAAAAAATAAAACTACGGGGATCGATTTTGGCCTGCTAATATAAAATTAAATAATCTGAACTACAGTCGTATTCCTCTAAAAAAATCATTTTGGTATGCATTGTTTGGTACTTTTCATAGCTAGAGTGCTTACTCCATCCGTTAGCAAATAGTCTTCTTATGTCATATATTAAGCATTCAAGTTGATAAACAAGGTCTAGACATATTCAAACCAGAAAAATCATGTATCTACCCCCTAACCCTAAATTCTATCTTATGAAGTCAAGCATGAAGAGAAATGGTATTAGGTTTCAAACATGGAAATTTCAAAATACTCCCACGAGCTTCATTTTGGAGTGACTAAGAAGGATCGATACATGATTACTTTTTCATATTCATGTTTTTAACTTGTTTAAACTTGGTCAAACCTAGGATTTGACCAAAATTGAAATGGTCATAAAAATTCAAAAACAAATAAAAAATAAAAAAACCAAAGCACATAGTCTTCTTATGTCACAGAGTAAGCATTCAAGTTGATAAACAAGATCTAGACATATTCAAACAAGAAAAATCATGTATCTAGCCCTAACCCTAAACTCTGTCTTATGAAGTCAAGCATGAAGAGAAGTGGTTTTTGGTTTCAAACATAGAAATTTTAAAAATACCAAGAGCTTAATTTTGAAGTGACTAAGAAGGATACAGGCTTACTTTTTCATATTCATGTTTTAAACTTGTTTAACTCTTGGTCAAATCTATTCAAATGGGCATAAAAATAAAAAAATCAAAGCACATAGTCTTCGATCTTATGTCCTATAGTAAGCATTCAAGTTGATAAACAAGATCTAGACATATTCGAACCAGAAAAATCATGCATCTACCCCTAATTAATCCTAAACTCTATCTTATGAAGTCAAGCATGCATGAAGAGAAGTGGTTTTTGGTTTCAAACATAGAAATTTTAAAAACCTCACAAGAGCTTCATTTTGGAGTGACTAAGAAGGATACAGGCTTACTTTTTCATATTCATGTTTTAAACTTGTTTAACTCTTGGTCAAATTAACCTAGGATTTGAGCAAAATTCAAATGGGCATAAAAATTCAAAACAATTCAAAAAAATGAAAAACCAAAGCACATTGTCTTCTTATGTTATACAGTAAGCATTCAAGTTGATAATAAATGTACAAAGGTCAATCTAGACATATTCAAACCAGAAAAATCATGTATCTACCACCTAACTCTAAACTCTGTCTTATGAAGTCAAGCATGAAGAGAAGTGGTATTGGGTTTCAAACATGGAAATTCAAAAACCTCCCACGAGCTTCATTTTGGAGTGACTAACTAAGAAGGATACATGCTTACTTTTTCATATTCATGTTTTAAACATGTTTAACTCTTGGTCAAATTAACCTAGGATTTGACCAAAATTCAAATGGGCATAAAAATTCAAAAAAATGAAAAAATGAAAAACCAAAGCACATAGTCTTCTTATGTTATACAGTAAGCATTCAAGTTGATAAACGTACAAAGGTCGATCTAGACATATTCAAACCAGAAAAATCATGTATCTACCCCCTAACCTAAACTATGTCTTAATTATCAAGTCAAGCATGAAGAGAAGTGGTATTGGGTTTCAAACATGGAAATTCCAAAAACCTCCCGGCCACGAGCTTCATTTTGGAGTGACTAAGAAGGATCAATTTTACTTAGGTATGTAGTATTGTACATCAAACGTGAAATGAAACAGATGATGTGAATCTCTATAAACCCTAAACCTTAATTATATTAAACCCCTAGACCCTAACACTAAACCTTGTATATAAACCATAAACCTATATATCACTACCAAAAAATGAGTCATGCGATTCAAATGTTTGGCATTGTTTTCTCATAGCATGCAATGCTCCCACACACACTTCTGGGGAAGCGAGGCCTCAAACACATGGTGCAAAAAAATATGCAGGGTTCTTGTCTAAAAAATAGAAGTGTATATATGCCATGTTTATTTGGTATTGCTCATAGAGGTATTATGTAAACCACAAATGATATGACTATGCATGCTTTGTTTCGATCTTTTCTATCAAGCCCCACAATAACTTATTAATTCGGCTTGTTTTGAAATTTAGCTAGGTCGAGCAATCTCACGATGCTCTCGCCCTGCTTGTTTTAATTTGTTCTAGTAGGAGGGTGCGGTGCATGTGTTTTTCCATTATTATATAAAATGTACTTGGCTCGATCCACACATTCAGGTAACACACCCATGTATTTTTTAAATTATTTGTTTGATCTGTACTTCATCTACACACTGTGTCAAATTTGCATTTTATCGGATTTAGCCCAAGAAATTGTATATATATGGATGCACATTGAGATAATTCATGAAACCTTGGAAATGGTCATCCTGTCATGAAAACTTGATTGGTGGCAGACAAGCAAAAACACATTTATGGGCGACAACCCAAAATGCACATATTTGCAAAGTATTCATGCGTGCATGATGAAAAGTTGCAAATATATACATAAAATTGGGCCATGATTCAAAAGTTTGGCATGGTTCTTGTGTAGTGGTACCAAGCTCACATGCATGTGGGAGGAAATTTAGCTGGACGAAGTCCAACATGGTGCCAATCTACTTGAGGGTTCTTATCTAAAACACTGGTATGGCATGTTTGGTATTTTCCCTAGATATATGTACAAAATGATGAATAATCCATGTTTTTAGATTGCCTTTTTTGAATCACGTGTGCCTTGATTTCAAATCTAGGTCAAATCACTGGGGGAGGGGGATGAATGTGTTTCTTTTTGATGCATCGCTCGTATTTCTGAGTTTTTTTGGGTCCCACAAATTCAGGGTAGTGATACGTCTCCGACGTATCGATAATTTCTTATGTTCCATGCCACATTATTGATGATATCTACATGTTTTATACACATTATATGTCGTATTTATGCATTTTCCGGCACTAACCTATTAACGAGATGCCGAAGAGCCGATTCTTGTTTTCTGCTGTTTTTGGTTTCAGAAATCCTACAAAGGAAATATTCTCGGAATTGGACGAAATCAACGCCCAGGGTCCTATTTTTGCACGAAGCTTCCAGAAGACCGAGGGGGAAAGGAAGTGGGGCCACGAGGCGCCGCCACACTAGGGCGGCGCGGCCCAGGCCTTGGCCGCGCGGCCGTAGCGTGTGGGGCCCTCGTGTGGCCCCCCGCGTTGCCCTTCCGCCTACTTAAAGCCTTCGTCGCGAAACCCTCTGTACCGAGAGCCACGATACGGAAAACCTTACTGAGACGCCGCCGCCGCCAATCCCATCTCGGGGGATTTAGGAGATCGCCTCCGGCACCCTGCTGGAGAGGGGAATCATCTCCCGGAGGACTCTTCACCGCCATGGTCGCCTCCGGAGTGATGAGTGAGTAGTTCACCCCTGGACTATGGGTCCATAGCAGTAGCTAGATGGTCGTCTTCTCCTTATGTGCTTCATTGTTGGATCTTGTGAGCTGCCTAACATGATCAAGATCATCTATCTGTAATTCTATATGTTGTGTTTGTCGGGATCCGATGGATAGAGAATACTATGTTATGGTGATTATCATTCTATTACCTATGTGTTGTTTATGATCTTGCATGCTCTCCGTTATTAGTAGAGGCTCTGGCCAAGTTTTTGCTCTTAACTCCAAGAGGGAGTATTTATGCTCGATAGTGGGTTCATGCCTCCATTAAATCTGGGACAGTGACAGAAAGTTCTAAGGTTGTGGATGTGCTATTATCACTAGGGATAAAACATTGATGCTATGTCCAAGGATGTAGTTGTTGATTACATTACGCACCATACTTAATGCAATTGTCTGTTGTTTGCAACTTAATACCGGAAGGGGTTCGGATGATAACCTGAAGGTGGACTTTTTAGGCATAGATGCATGCTGGATAGCGGTCTATGTACTTTGTCGTAATGCCCAATTAAATCTCACTATATTTATCATATCATGTATGTGCATTGTCATGCCCTCTCTATTTGTCAATTGCCCGACTGTAATTTGTTCACCCAACATGCTATTTATCTTATGGGAGAGACACCTCTAGTGAACTGTGCACCCCGGACCTATTCTTTACATCGCATACAATCTACTGCAATTGTTCTTTACTGTTTTCTGCAAACAATCATCTTCCACACAATACGGTTAATCCTTTGTTACAGCAAGCCGGTGAGATTGACAACCTCACTGTTTCGTTGGGGCAAAGTACTTTGGTTGTGTTGTGCAGGTTCCACGTTGGCGCCGGAATCCCTGGTGTTGCGCCGCACTACATCCCGCCGCCATCAACCTTCAACGTGCTTCTTGGCTCCTCCTGGTTTGATAAACCTTGGTTTCTTTCTGAGGGAAAACTTGCTACTGTCTGCATCACACCTTCCTCTTGGGGTTCCCAACGGACGTATGTTAATTGCACGCATCAAGCTCTTTTTCTGGCGCCGTTGCCGGGGAGATCAAGACACGCTGCAAGGGGAGTCTCCACTTCCAATCTCTTTACTTTGTTTTTGTCTTGCTTTAATTTATTTACTACTTTATTTGCTGCACTTAAACAAAACACAAAAAATTAGTTGCTAGCTTTACTTTATTTACTGTCTTGCTCTCTATATCAAAAACACAAAAAAATTAGTTACTTGCATTTACTTTATCTAGTTTGCTTTATTTACTACTGCTAAAATGAATACTCCTGAAAACACTAAGTTGTGTGACTTCACAACCACAAATAATAATGATTTCCTATGCACACCTATTGCTCCACCTGCTACTACAGCAGAATTCTTTGAAATTAAACCTGCTTTACTGAATCTTGTTATGCGAGAGTAATTTTCTGGTGTTAGTTCTGATGATGCTGCTGCCCATCTTAATAATTTTGTTGAATTGTGTGAAATGCAAAAGTATAAAGATGTAGATGGTGATATTATAAAATTGAAATTGTTTCCTTTCTCATTAAGAGGAAGAGCTAAAGATTGGTTGCTATCTTTGCCTAAGAATAGTATTGATTCATGGACTAAATGTGAGGATGCTTTTATTGGTAGATATTATCCTCCCGCTAAAATTATATCTTTGAGAAGTAGCATAATGAATTTTAAACAATTAGATAATGAACATGTTGCTCAAGCATGGGAGAGAATGAAATCTTTGGTAAAGAATTGCCAAACACATGGACTGACTACTTGGATGATCATCCAAACCTTCTATGCAGGACTAAATTTTTCTTCGCGGAACCTATTGGATTCAGCTGCTAGAGGTACCTTTATGTCCATCACTTTGGAGGCGGCTACAAAGCTTCTTGATGATATGATGATAAATTACTCTGAATGGCACACGGAAAGAGCTCCACAAGGTAAGAAGGTAAATTCTGTTGAAGAAACCTCCTCCTTGAGTGATAAGATTGATGTGATTATGTTTATGCTCGTAAATGGTAGATCTAATGTTGATCCAAATAATGTTCCTTTGGCTTCATTGGTTGCTCAAGAAGAGAATGTTGATGTGAACCTCATTAAAAATAATAATTTCAACAACAATGCTTATCAGAACAATTCTAGTAATAACTATAGGCCATATCCTTCTGCTAATGGTAATGGTTATGGTAATTCTTATGGGAATTCTTACAACAATAATAGGAGTGTACCCCCTGGTCTTGAAGCCATGCTTAAAGAATTTATTAGTACACAAACTGCTTTTAACAAATCTGTTGAGGAAAAGCTTGATAAAATTGATATTCTTGCTTCTAGAGTTGATAGACTTGCCTCTGATGTTGATCTTTTAAAATTGAAAGTTATGCCTAATAAGGATATAGATAATAAGATTACTACTACAGCAAATGCCATCCAAGTTAGAATTAATGAGAATATAAGATTAATGGCTGAATTGCGTGCTAGGTGGGATAGAGAAGAAGATGAAAAACTAGCTAAAGAGAATAATGTAGCTAAAGTTTGGACTATTACCACCACTAGCAATGTTAATGCTCCACATGTTGCTGCACCTCCTACTAATAATGTTGAAAGAATTGGTGTTGGCAATGTTTCCACTTCTAATGTAAAGCCTGCAAAACTGCCTGGAATTGCTAAAACTGCTGAAACTGCTTGTGATAAATCTGCTGGAATTTTTTCCAACATTGGGGACAATGATCCCATTGCTGTAGGTCATAATGATTTAGACTTTGATGATTGCCACATCTCTGAAGTTATAAAGTTCTTACAAAAACTTGCTAAAAGTCCCAATGCTAGTGCTATAAATTTGGCCTTTACAAAACATATTACAAATGCTCTCATCAAAGCTAGAGAAGAGAAACTAAAACTTGAAACTTCTATTCCTAGGAAGTTAGAAGATGGTTGGGAGCCCATCATTAAGATAAGGGTCAATAATTTTGATTGTAATGCTTTATGTGATCTTGGTGCAAGTATTTCTGTTATACCTAAGAAAGTCTATGATATGCTTGACTTGCCACCGTTGAAAAATTGTTATTTGGATGTTAATCTCGCTGATAATGCTAAAAAGAAACCTTTGGGGAGAGTTGATAATGTTCGCATTATGGTTAACAATAACCTTGTCCCCGTTGATTTCGTTGTCTTGGATATTGAATGCAATGCATCTTGCCCCATTATATTGGGAAGACCTTTTCTTCGAACCGTTGGTGCTACTATTGATATGAAGGAAGGTAATATTAAATATCAATTTCCTCTCAAGAAAGGTATGGAACACTTCCCTAGAAAAAGAATGAAGTTACCTTATGATTCTATTATTAGAACAAATTATGATGTCGATGCTTCATCTCTTGATAATACTTGATTTACACTTTCTGCGCCTAGCTGAAAGGCGTTAAAGAAAAGCGCTTATGGGAGACAACCCATGTTTTTACTACAGTATTTTTGTTTTAAATTTGAGTCTTGGAAGTTGTTTACTACTGTAGCAACCTCTCCTTATCATGTTTTTGTGCCAAGTAAAGTCTCTATGGTAAAGTTGATGCTAGATTTGGATTGCTGCACAGAAACAGCATTGCTGTCTGTCACGAATTCGCGCAGAAGTCTCTGTACAAAAATCAAAAAAATCTGCAAATTTACGTGCGTGATCCTGAGATATGTACGCAACTTTCATTAGTTTTGAGTTTTTCCATTTGAGCAAGTTAAGTGCCCCTTCCAGGTTCGTCTTTACGGACTGTTCTGTTTTTGACAGATTCTGCTTTTTATTTCGCATTGCCTCTTTTGCTATGTTGGATGAATTTCTTGTATCCATTCATGTCCAGTAGCTTTGTGCAATGTCCAGAAGTGTTAAGAATGATTGTGTCACCTCTGAACATGTGAATTTTTTATTGTGCACTAACCCTCTAATGAGTTTGCTTGAAGTTTGGTGTGAAGGAAGTTTTCAAGGGTCAAGAGAGGAGTATGATATAATATGATCAAGAGGAGTGAAAGCTCTAAGCTTGGGGATGCCCCGGTGGTTCACCCCTGCATATTTTAAGAAGACTCAAGCGTCTAAGCTTGGGGATGCCCAACGCATCCCCTTCTTCATCGACAACATCATCAGGTTCCTCCCCTGAAACTATATTTTTATTCAGTCACATCTTATGTACTTTGCTTGGAGCGTCTGTTTGTTTTTGTTTTTGTTTTTGTTTGAATAAAATGGATCCTAGCATTCAATGTGTGGGAGAGAGACACGCTCCGCTGTTGCATATGGACAAATATGTCCTTAGGCTTTACTCATAGTATTCATGGCGAAGGTTGAATCTTCTTCGTTAAATTGTTATATGGTTGGAATCGGGAAATGCTACATGTAGTAATTCTAAAATGTCTTGAATAATTTGGTACTTGGCAATTGTTGTGCTCATGTTTAAGCTCTTGCATCATATACTTTGCACCCATTAATGAAGAAATACATAGAGCTTGCTAAAATTTGGTTTGCATATTTGGTCTCTCTAAAGTCTAGATAATTTCTAGTATTGAGTTTTGAACAACAAGGAAGACGGTGTAGAGTCTTATAATGTTTACAATATGTCTTTTATGTGAGTTTTGCTGCACCGGTTCATCCTTGTGTTTGTTTCAATTAAACCTTGCTAGCCTAAACCTTGTATCGAGAGGGAATACTTCTCATGCATCCAAAATCCTTGAGCCAACCACTATGCCATTTGTGTCCACCATACCTACCTACTACATGGTATTTCTCCGCCATTCCAAAGTAAATTGCTTGAGTGCTACCTTAAAAATTCCATCATTCGCCTTGCAATATATAGCTCATGGGACAAAATAGCCTTAAAAACTATTGTGGTATTGAATATGTACTTATGCACTTTATCTCTTATTAAGTTGTTTGTTGTGCGATAACCATGTTCCTGGGGACGCCATCAACTCTTTGTTGAATATCATGTGAGTTGCTATGCATGTTCGTCTTGTCTGAAGTAAGGGCGGTTTTCACAATCAAATGGTTTGAGTATGCATACTGTTAGAGAAGAACATTGGGCCGCTAACTAAAGCCATGAATCATGGTGGAAGTTTCAGTTTGGACATAAAACCTCAATCTCTTATGAGAATATTATCTGTTGTTGAATGCTTAAGCATTAAAAGAGGAGTCCATTATATGTTGTCTATGTTGTCCCGGTATGGGTGTCTAAGTTGAAGAATGATCAAAAGCGAGAAATCCAATGCGAACTTTCTCCTTAGACCCTTGTACAGGCGGCATAGAGGTACCCCTTTGTGACACTTGGTTGAAACATATGTTTTGCAATGATGATCAGTGTTAACCCAAGCTAATTAGGACAAGGTGCGGGCACTATTAGTATACTATGCATGAGGCTTGCAACTTGTAAGATATAATTTACATGATACATATGCTTTATTACTACCGTTGACAAAATTGTTTCATGTTTTCAAAACCAAAGCTCTAGCACAAATATAGCAATCGATGCTTTCCTCTTTGAAGGACCTTTCTTTTACTTTTATGTTGAGTCAGTTTACCTATCTCTCTCCACCTCAAGAAGCAAACACTTGTGTGAACTGTGCATTGATTCTTACATACTTGCATATTGCACTTGTTATATTACTCTATGTTGACAATTATCCATGAGATATACATGTTACAAGTTGAAAGCAACCGCTGAAACTTAATCTTCCTTTTTGTTGCTTCAATACCTTTACTTTGATTTATTGCTTTATGAGTTAACTCTTATGCAAGACTTATTGATGCTTGTCTTGAAGTACTATTCATGAAAAGTCTTTGCTTTATGATTCATTTGTTTACTCATGTCACTACCATTGTTTTGATCGCTGCATTCATTACATATGCTTACAATAGTATGATCAAGGTTATGATGGCATGTCACTCCAGAAATTATCTTTGTTATCGTTTACCTGCTCGGGACGAGCAGGAACTAAGCTTGGGGATGCTGATACGTCTCCGACGTATCGATAATTTCGTATGTTCCATGCCACATTATTGATGATATCTACATGTTTTATACACATTATATGTCGTATTTATGCATTTTCCGGCACTAACCTATTAACGAGATGCCGAAGAGCCAGTTGCTGTTTTCTGCTATTTTTGGTTTTAGAAATCCTACAAAGGAAATATTCTCGGAATTGGACGAAATCAACGCCCAGGGTCCTATTTTTGCACGAAGCTTCCAGAAAACCGAGGGGGAAAGGAAGTGGGGCCACGAGGCGCCGCCACACTAGGGCGGCGCGGCCCAGGCCTTGGCCGCGTGGCCCTAGCGTGTGGGGCCCTCGTGTGGCCCCCCGCGTTGCCCTTCTGCCTACTTAAAGCCTTCGTCGCGAAACCCTCTGTACCGAGAGCCACGATACGGAAAACCTTACTGAGACGCCGCCGCCGCCAATCCCATCTCGGGGGATTCAGGAGATCGCCTCCGGCACCCTGCTGGAGAGAGGAATCATCTCCCGGAGGACTCTTCACCGCCATGGTCGCCTCCGGAGTGATGAGTGAGTAGTTCACCCCTGGACTATGGGTCCATAGCAGTAGCTAGATGGTCGTCTTCTCCTTATGTGCTTCATTGTTGGATCTTGTGAGCTGCCTAACATGATCAAGATCATCTATCTGTAATTCTATATGTTGTGTTTGTCGGGATCCGATGGATAGAGAATACTATGTTATGGTGATTATCAATCTATTACCTATGTGTTGTTTATGATCTTGCATGCTCTCCGTTATTAGTACAGGCTCTGGCCAAGTTTTTGCTCTTAACTCCAAGAGGGAGTATTTATGCTCGATAGTGGGTTCATGCCTCCATTAAATCTGGGACAGTGACAGAAAGTTCTAAGGTTGTGGATGTGCTGTTGCCACTAGGGATAAAACATTGATGCTATGTCCAAGGATGTAGTTGTTGATTACATTACGCACCATACTTAATGCAATTGTCTGTTGTTTGCAACTTAATACCGGAAGGGGTTCGGATGATAACCTAAAGGTGGACTTTTTAGGCATAGATGCATGCTGGATAGCGGTCTATGTACTTTGTCGTAATGCCCAATTAAATCTCACTATATTTATCATATCATGTATGTGCATTGTCATGCCCTCTCTATTTGTCAATTGCCCGACTGTAATTTGTTCACCCAACATGCTATTTATCTTATGGGAGAGACACCTCTAGTGAACTGTGGACCCCGGTCCTATTCTTTACATAGCATACAATCTACTGCAATTGTTCTTTACTGTTTTCTGCAAACAATCATCTTCCACACAATACGGTTAATCCTTTGTTACAGCAAGCCGGTGAGATTGACAACCTCAATGTTTCGTTGGGGCAAAGTACTTTGGTTGTGTTGTGCAGGTTCCACGTTGGCGCCGGAATCCCTGGTGTTGCGCCGCACTACATCCCGCCGCCATCAACCTTCAACGTGCTTCTTGGCTCCTCCTGGTTCGATAAACCTTGGTTTCTTTCTGAGGGAAAACTTGCTACTGTCTGCATCACACCTTCCTCTTGGGGTTCCCAACGGACGTGTGTTAATTGCACGCATCAGGTAGCATCACCGCCCTCCCTTCCCGCAGTAAAAGTTTTACGCGAGTAGTAGAATGGCATGACCAACTAGTTTCAAGTAATAGTTTGAATATAACCAAAATATACCAATTGATTGATGAGTTAACTTGGCTTCATGGAAAAAAAAATGTCTTGTAAATGAGATAACTTGGCTTTCCTACCCTTGGATCCATAGAAAACTATGGAGTACTAATACATTATAATAATCACCCGAGTACACCAACTGGTCTATCACTTACGTGTGCTTCCCATGCGTGAGGTCCCACACTTCAGTGAGCACAAGTCATGTGTCCACCAGTCTAGAGGCTCCAGTTAAAAGAAGAGCCCTCTATAAAGAAACATCAATCTCCATAAACATCAATCTCCCTTCTCAGTTCTCAGCTTCTCACTGCTCCCCCCTCGCTCGCGCCGCCGCCACAACCCCCCGCGCCCCTTTCCGTTCCCTCATCAGACCTTGGACTATGGAGTTGACTGTGCCGAAGAAGCAGCCTCTGAAGCCGACGATCCAGTGCATCAACAACTGGTGCGGGAGGGAGTTCCCTTACAACGAGGAAGACAAGCACATGATGGCGTGCCCGCATGGCTCTTGCTTCTGCACGCACCCCGGCTGCAAATTCGCCGATTCGCAGGTACCGTTCATCCTACACATCAGAGAAGCCCACTTGACCGTTGTGGATAGGTTCCCGTACGACGAGAACTTTGGATTGGTTCATCTGAAGGTGCCGGCACCGGGCTCGCCAAAACGACAGTTCATTGGCTACGGGACGGATGGCGCAGTGTTCGCCTTGCACATCCACCCTTGCGGCATGGACACCGCGGTATCCTTCGTGTGCGTCAGGCCGGCGGCATGCAACTTGCCCCGGTATAGGGTGACGATGTGGGCAAACGGCCCGCCGATGCCGGGGCCGCGTAAGCTTACCGGGGAACACTTGTTTGATGTGGTGAAGGCAATATTAGAGCCGACGAGCAGCCCGACTCCGGGCACAGTTTCTTTGGGAGATGTCACTTCGTTCCTCTCGGTGCCGCCGCGGTACCTGTGCGGCAATGAATCATCGAAGAAGCTGACTATCTATTTGCACATCGATAAGGAGTAAGTGAACATAACACTACCCTCAATCTTATTGGGACGATGCTAATGCGGATTTAAGTAATGCTGAATTAATTTGTTTTTCTTGTGACAGGGTGATTAGCAAGGAGAAGAGGATCTCCGTGCACAGCTAGCGACCTATATCTCGACGTCCACCAAGTGTCCCTGAGTAGGAGATCTTGTTCTGCCTCTTCTTTTGATGTTTATATTGCTTCATCACCGTAAAAGGAAGGGTGTGTCTGGGGCTTCCGGCTTCAAAGTACTCAGTACAAGGACTAAAAGAGATGTTTTGCTGATGGTTCTTGTCAGGACGGCCGTAGTGTTGGAGGTGGTCATCTACTTCGGTGGGGAAGGACCTGATTGATGTTCCAATCTTTACTACTTAGACCTTTATCTAAAAATATTGAGGGATTGGATGTATTTTATGTTTACCATGAATTAGTCTATGTAATATGTAACCCAATTCGCCGATTAATGCAACTCTGGATCCTTCACTGTCATACGACTACTAAAACAAAATAAATAAATAGGCATTTTAAGTTTAATGCACATTTAATCAAGCCACATAATGTTGGCGTACTTGTAAGCAATCAGGTTTACTATTGTTGGCATGTGTGGTACAATTTCATGGGGCAATACCCAATCTAGCTTGTTCAATTACATTACATGAAGTAATTAAAATATGGATGCCTAGAATAATTCACTTCCGTACATTGCGATGGCTTATAGCGGTTTCTATGACCAATCTACATCACAAATCTATTTCAAATTTGATCTATTTTTATGAACAAAATTGGAAACTCCACTTGGCATTTTCGTTTATTATGACCAGATTCACATATGTAGTGATTCATTTTCTTTTCAAATCGCCATACCATTTCCTCGTGAACTCTTCATCTTTTTTTTTTAGTTTTAATGAATTTCCTTTGGTTGCATTCAATTTGCTTCAAATTCACCGTCTTCGCCATTCGTACAAATTGTTCATCTTTTCTTTGTAGTTTTGTCATGCATGGAGCATAACACCCTACCATGGTAAAATCTGCATATTTTCTACCGAAACTCATGCCGAACTTTAAAGAACATGCAATTTAAAATTGACCAAAATTGGTTAAAACTCAACATAAGTCCACATATATTACAAACTCGAGAAATAATCAACATATATATCACCTAAATGGTCATCTTACGAAGTATGCCATGTTTCGAAATTGTTACCTTGAAAATTTGGCCCTTCTCTCAGGTAGCCACTTCACAATAAAGCTCACATAAAGCTCTTATTTTACACTAATAAAGTAGAATGTATTTTTGTGTGAAATGAAGTTGAATAAAATATATGTGAACGGTAAGATGCACATTGCTGCCAAAATTTGGGATAATTATTAGTAAGTTCATACTAACATACAATGCAATCAACATGACCACACAAGTGTAAGCAAGAAAATAAATCTTTTTTTAAATTACCTTAAGGTTGTAAGTTTGTTATTTGTATAGCAATTTTATCTCATACGATGACTCAAGCTAGCACATTTTTTTTTGAATTTGCTTTAATATTCTAGGACCCACCACATTCATAAAATGGTAATGACAATTTTACGTATCGCAGTGCACAAAACACACACACACACACACACACACACACACACACATATATATATATATATATATATATGCACACTTATTTCAATATTTAAACTATATTTTCTTCATTCAAATCCGACCTGGCAATTTGAACATGTAGTTGAATTTTGAGTAAAACCGCTCATACGTCAAACATGAATCCAAATACGGTACAATTCGAGAAAATCTACACATCACATTTTGGCCAATATATATGGTATAATGCTTGTGAAAATGTAGACTATGAAACAGTGAAAGTCACCTTTTTAGGTCATGGATGTCTTGGGCATCGACCAAAGTCTGGTAGGATGGTGAGACCTGAGTTACGAACATCCTTCTTCTCCTCTCACCCCCATTTGAGAGAGAAAGAGAGTGTGTGTGTGGATGGGGGGTGGGGGTAGAAAGACATGTTAATAAATTAACTCATACATGAAAACAAGAAATCAAACTTGATTTATATAAATCACCCTTAGGATTGTAGTTTGTTATTTTTATAGCATTTATATCTCATATGACGACACAAGCTAGTCCACATTTTTAATTTCATTGAAGTTCTTTTTGTTGCAGTCAAATTACTTCAACTTTTAGGACCCACCATCCATACAAGGGTAATGGAAATTTCTACGATCTTAGTGCAAGGCTTCACACAGAGACACTCAAAGTATTTCAATATTTTAAAATTCATTTTCTTCCCTCAAAATTGCCGACCGACCATTCGTAACATGTAGTTCAATTTTGAGTAATATCACACATATGTCAAACATAAATCTATTTTTTTGATAATTCGAGAAAATATTCATATCCCATTTTTGGCCATCATATAAGGTGTACTGCGTGTGAAAACATAGACAGTGAAACATTCAGCGTCACCTTTTTTAGCCAAACTGGTGGGACGATGAGGCCCGAATTAATAAAGCCACGACCATCTTTCTTCTCCACTCACCCCTCCCCTCCACTCACCCGTCCCCTCCCCTCCCCATCAATTTCCTCTTCAAAGCAGATTAAAGAGGATGGAGTGCCCCCACGACGGGTGCGGGAGCGTGGTCGCCTACAACGGGCTCCACGACCACGAGCTCGCGTGCCCGCACGGCCTGTGCGACTGCACAGAGGACGGCTGCGACTTCGCCGCCTCGCCAGCAGCGCTCATCGCCCACCTCATAGAAATCCATTCGATTTGTGTGGCACCGTACGGCGTTCATCATCCCGGTGCTGGCACCGCCAGAGCCAAGACGTTCAGTCATCTTCTACGGGAACGATGGTACCGTGTTCATCTCGCACACATATATGCAAGTCAATCCGGAGAATGCATGCGTGCTGGCCAGCCTATCCGTTGAGTGCGTTAGGTCGGCGGCGTGCGTGTGGCCGGAGTACAAGGTGAGTGTGTGGTCGCATGGCAAGCCATCACCTAAGCGCTCTGATATCGGTTCAATGGGCTCCAAGCATACGGCCTATTTTCTGGCGAACAGCACGACGACGCCGGTCGCCGCCAAAACATCGGAACTACAGTGGTCATCGAAATGGTTTCAACCGTGCACGGAGCCGACTATCTGGGTTCGCATCGATAGGTGATACATGCGCCTATCTTAATCTTCGTGTTTATCTAATTGAAATTGCGGTTTATGCAGTACTGAATTAATTAATTTTTGTTGTCAAAAGGGTCTCTTCGGACGGAAGTTCCTATTCGGACTAGAGCAGCGGGTTTAGGTTGCCAACTATGGGCTTTTTTCATTCAGAGGATTCACCAGGGCGGCCCTAACGACGATATATGATCTTATTTGGCGGAGAGGGACTTGCTTGCGTTTCCTATCTTTAGTAAGGCCCTTTATGTAAACACTAAGCGCTTGATTGTATTCTGTGTTTATGTTCACATACTCTATGGTGTAAAATATGGAATCCCATGTCCGATTAAATGCACCTCTGGACCCTGCCAGGCATTTCCCTTGTTATCTTTTCTTTTTACACATACTGTAACCAGTGTTCAACGCTCAGTCCATCGGCTTGGGTGCTAGATGCTTCCTTGGGAAGGTACCCTATCTTGCCCATTTGAGAACACACGTCCCTATAATTGCTCAGAAGCCCCGCGAGGGCACGGTGGTCTTTTCTGGGTGTATGTAAGATTTAGCCTTGACTAGCCCTCCACCCTTCTTCTCTTTCTGTTCTCCTGGTAGCTAGTAACTAGCCTTCACCAGCCCTCCACCCTAACTAGTAAAGTACCTCGCAAGCCATGGCTCCAGTGAGCCGGGGGGCCCGACGGCAGGATATCCTAAGGAAGACGATGAGGACTAAGACCGTCGAGAAAAACTTGACATATAGCCAGCTAGCGGGTCGTTGTATGGCCACTTATGATCGCCTGAGCCTTCTCGCAGAGCAGTCTATCCTCTATTCGATGGAGAGCGAGCCAGTGGCGAGGGTTCGTCCGGGTAGGTTTCTAGCGGCGTGTCCTCCAGTTCATTCTTATTTTCTAACTGTTTTTCCATTTATTTACATCTCACAGGGCCGGCGGTTCAAACGTCTCCCCGGTAACCACCACGACGGTGGGGCCCCAAGTCCGGTCGCCGGAAGCTGAGTTCGGCCCCGTTTCACGGCCAAGCCAGGTAGGCTGTATGCCTCTATCCACTTGTTTTTTTATACTCCCTCCAATCCATTTTAATAGACTCGGATTTAGTACTCCCTCCGATCCATTTTACTTGACTCAAATTTAGTACAACTTTGTACTAAATCCGAGTCAACTAAAAGGGATCAGAGGGAGAAAACAACTTTACTAAATCCGTACGTGTTAACTACTACTACTAAAAGGGATCGGATGGAGTAGTTTATGTAATCACGGCTTTCTGTTTAATTACGTGTTGATGAACACTGTGCTATTTGTGGAGCGTCCCAGTGATGTCCATTCCTGTATCAAGATCTGTGCTAGAAATTAGTAGTACTCCTATTTTTTTGCGTGTAATTACTCATATATGAATTGGTTGGATTCTTTTTTCCATACAATGATCGTGCAAGCAAATGGAGGTGAACATGGCCCACATAGGCAGCCAGCTGGGGAATGAACTCTCCCTCACCCCGGAGTTTGAGCCTGTTCACGTAGATTTGGCGTTCGAGAACAAGATCTGCCTTTATCTTCAGCAAGGCATCAATACCTTTACTACCGAGCTTGATAGGCTTAATGAGCAGAACCGTGTTTGTGTGGAACTGCATAACCAGAGCGTCACATTGATGAATGATGATGATGCAAACACCACCATCAAGGGCGAGGGTTCATCCGGGTAAGTTTCCTTTAGTTGATTCTTATTTTCTAACCGTTTTACATTTATTTACATCTCACAGGGCCGGCGGTTCAAATGTCTCCCCGGTAACCACAACGACGGTGTCGCCTCAAGTCCGGCCGTCTGAAGCTAAGTTCGGCCCCATTTCCCGGCCAAGCCAGGTAGGCTGTATGCATCTGTCCACTTGTTTTTTAGTTTATGTAATCACTGCTTTCCGATTAATTATGTGTTGATGAACCCTGTGGTATTTGTGGAGCGTCTGAGTGTTGTCCATTCCTTTATCAATATCCATGCTAGAAATTAGTACTCCTATTGTTTGCGGGTAATTAATACTCATATATGAATGGGTTGATTTCTTTTTTTTCATACAATGATTGTTGTAGCAAAAGGAGGAGAACAAGGCCCACATAGGCAGCCAGCTGGAGAATGAACACTCCCTCACCCTGGAGTGTGATCATCTTCACAGATATTTGGCGTTGGAGAAGGAGATCTCCCTTCATCTTGCGCGAGGCGTCAATAACCTTACTTCCGAGCGGGACATGCTTAAGGAGCAGAACTTCTACTGGGTGGAACTGAACAACAAGAGCGTCACATGGATGGATAATGGAAGCAACCTCATCAAGTATCTCATGGAAGAGAGGTTGAAATTAAAGCTCAAGAGGCAGATCTCGAGGGTGCTAATGCACGGACAAACCACCATCCTTAAGGCGATTATCAAGGAGAAGGAGGATCTCCGTGCACAGCTAGCGACCTATATCTCGGCGTCCACCAAGAGTGTCCCTGAGTAGGAGATCTTGTTCTGCCTCTTATTTTGATGTTTATATTGCTTCATCACTGTAATATCGCCATGTGCTCGTAAAACTGCTAGTTAACTTTCTGTTGGTATGTTGCACATTTGATCTGAACTTTGTGTTTTGCAATGCACAATTGATCAACTACTAATAAGTGTATATTAAAATGGCGGGATAGTCTTTTTAGCGGCGAAATTTTTCCATTTGCTGCTATTGTAGCAATGCTAAGCCCTTCAGAATCTTCCCTAACATCAAGAAAACTTTCCAAAAACATAAGCATTTTGGAGGGAAACCTTGATGATATAAGCTATGAGGATGATCCTGGGTTGTGGTTCTTAGCGTGATCTGTAGATGGCAATATGCTTCTTGTTCATACCTGAGACTTTACTAAGGCTTCAAGATGTTCTCTAAGGACACTGTCAGTTATGTTCAGATAAGCTAGGGAAGAGATTACTGGTCTTGGAGCATATTCTCTTTTCGTCGGATTGAATTATCCGCTCAACATTGCAGTAAATCATGCATAATTCGATTTATATTTTGGTGGAGTTTCATTCGATTTGAATCATAGGTTTGTGAGCAAATATATATTTAGTTTAAACTAGTGCTCGAATACGTAACAAGCTATTTAATCACAAGCTAGTCGTCCGAATGGGATGACATATTCATAGATTTTAAAACAAGGCATCTACATATTACTGGATTTAAAAAAAAAAATCTGAATAGTTTTTCTTTTTTAGCTTCGAAATAAGAGATAGTTTGGAACGTTGGATCTCAAATGGATGGTAGATGGTGGCACCTAGTCACAATGAGACTTGGAAGCATCAAGTCACTGAAGCTCCGTTCGGTTTCCAAACCAAGCTAGGAAAGGCATTGAAAATAAAGTTCTGCTCTAAAACATCTCTCATTTCATTTTGGTGCTCGCGCGGTTGCATGCTGCCCACGTGTTAAGGTACGTGTCTCTGGCATAGAGTACTACGATTATCGGCAAAAAATATATCATAATGGAAATTATAAAAAAAAACCCTCTCTGCTCAAGCTGATGTGACGAGACATCACTGCACCAAACGTCATCGCAAATTTACAGATGGGTGGCGTGCTAGTCTACCAACAGTCAAATCGGTGCTCAGTCGCAGCAGCAGCAGCCTAGAGTGCTACCTAGGTTTTGCCCCTTGCATGTCTAGCATCTTTTTCTTCACCCTCCCAGAATCACGCGCACGCGCAGGATCTCGATCCCCACCACACCGCATCACTAGTACTATACCTTTCTCTCCTCACCCCAGCCGTCCGCGCGGCGCATCGTTCCTTCCATAGCGCTCGCCCTCTCCTCTGAAAACCCCAAGCGCAGTTGCATCCGCCATCCACCTAAATCCATCTTCACGTGATGGAATATTCTAGGATTTGCCGGGGCGGCGGGTGATGACCCACAAGTATAGGGGATCAGAACAGTCTTCGAGGGAAGTAAAACCCAATTTATTGATTCGACACAAGGGGAGCCAAAGAATATTTGTAAGCCTTAACAGCGGAGTTGTCAATTCAGCTGAACCTGGAAACAGAATTGCTCGCAATAGTTTATCAGTAGCAACAGTTTTATAGTAGTAGCAGTAGTGAAATATAAGCAGCAGTGTAATAAAGACATCAGTACTGATTATAGTAAACAACAGGATTAAAATACTGTAGGCATAGGGATGGATGAACGGGCGCTGCATGGATAAGATAACTCATGTAATAATCAAGGCTAGGCATTTGCAGATAATAATAAAACAGTATCCAAGTACTAAACAACCATAGGCATGTGTTCCGTATATAATCGTACGTGCTCGCAATGAGAAACTTGCACAACATCTTTTGTCCTACCAGCCGGTGGCAGCCGGGCCTCTAGGGAAACTACTGGTAATTAAGGTACTCCTTTTAATAGATTACCGGAGCAACGCATTAACACTCCGTGAACACATGTGATCCTCATATCACAGCCTTCCCCTCCGGTTGTCCCAATTTCTGTCACTTTGGGGCCTCGGGTTCCGGACAGCAATATGTGTATACAACTTACAGGTAAGATCATAAAACAATGAATATCATCATGAATCAATAACATGTTCAGATCTGAAATCATGGCACTCGGGCCCTAGTGACAAGCATTAAGCATAACAAGTTGCAACAATATCATAAAAGTACCAACAACGGATACTAGGAACTATGCCCTAATAATCTTATGGCTATTACATGAACAATCTCATCCAATACCTACCATCCCCTTCAGCCTACAGCGGGGGAATTACTCACACATGGATGGGGGAATCATGGATGGTCGTTGGAGAGGCGTCGGTGGCGATGATGGCGATGATCTCCTCCAATTCCCCGTCCCGGCAGGGTGCCAGAACAGAGTTTCTGGTCCCGAGATGGAGTTTCGCGATGGCGGCGGAGTTCTGGATGTCTTCTGGAAAAGTGGTCGAACCCCCTCGCGTTTTTAGGTCAAGGCCTTTATGTAGTCCAGAGGGGAGCGTCGGGGGCTGGTCAAGGCGACCTCACCATAAGGCGGCGCGCCCCCCTCCTGGCCGCGCCGGCCTATGGTGTGGGGGCCGTGGGCCTCCCCTGGCTCCGTGTGTCTTCTGTAAAAATAGGCCCTTTGCATTTATTTCCGGGGATTTTCCTGAAAGTTGATTTTCTGCACAAAAATAAGACACCAGGGCAATTCTGCTGAAAATAGCGTTAGTACGTGTTAGTTGTATCCAAAATACACAAATTAGAGGCAAAACAATAGCAAACGTGTTCGGGAAAGTAGATACGTTTTGGACGTATCACTTGGCCGGCTTCGGCTCGTGCTCCTTCCCGAGGCGTTGACGTCAGGAGCCGTTGAGGCCTTATGGCCTGTCCCATCCGCCGGCCGGAGTCAGCGGTATGGAGAGGAAGAGTCCCTGTTGCCATCATGCCCTGTAGCCGTACGGAGCGGCGTGAGCCATGATGGCCTGTTGAGTGAGGGGCACTATTGCTCCACAGTGCCCCTTACTTTACGGGAGATGAGGTCAGCGTGGACCTTTGAACCCGGAACACCTACCCAGCTCCCTCTCCTGCCAGACTCGCCAACCTCGAGTCGGTCTGGAGTGTAAGAACCCAGCCGGATATGGCTTGTAGAAGCCGGCCCAGCCACACCGCAGACGGCCGTTGCCAGGCCGACTAAGACTTAGAGCCAGCCGGCTCTCAAGGCAGCTGGCCATGGCTCCAGCCGGCTGCTCCTCAGCCGGCCTTTGTCGCGGGCCAGCCGGCCTTGAGCCAGCTGCTCCTCGTCTATTGCCCTACCCGGGGTCTTCCCTCCGACATTAGCCCCCAAAACTGGCAAGGTCCTGCGTTAAGAGGGACCTAGGCAGGTTTTTCCTGGCTGTTTAGATTGTCTTCTGGATCTGTTTGATGGCAGTCGGAGGGGCTGACTGAGAATTTTTCATTCAGCTAGCTGCACCCTCATCCGGCTTGCTTCATCCGGCTGCTTTCAGCCGGACGCCACTTTGCTTCTGTAATTTTGTTTTTTACAAGTGCTGAAGATGTTTCTGCCTTGCTGGGAGAGTTTGGGGCCGGATTGGAGATTGTCCGACTCCGGCTTGAGTGCGCCGGAGTTTCCGCCGCCTCGGGTTCTACACCCGACTTGATCGGTCTGACGGCTGACTCCTGTTACCGCTTCGTCTGGTCAAATCACTGTCTCCTCCGGATCGTGTGCGGCCGTGGGCGACGTGGTGTGGCCGTTTCTGGTAACCGCCGCGGTCGTGGGGTGAAGTTATGGCGCAGTTAAACCGGAGTCGTGGCCCACGACCCCCCACTTGGCCGTAACTGGCGCGTGGCAGGCGACTATAAAAGCCGCGGGGCGGTGCCTAGGCGGCCATTCCGCCCCTTTCTTCTTCCTCGCGCCTCAGCTTAGCCTCTCTCCTTCGCTAGAGCTTTTCGTCGCTTCCGGCGGATTTCTTCGGTGTTTCCCCGGTGAACTCCGGCGAGCAGCTGCGGCCACGATCCTCCGTTGATCCGCAGCCGCCGCACCGTCAATCCGGCGCCACGGGTCCTCGCATGTCCATGGTACGTTCGTCGCCACCGCGCTCTCCTCCGGTGAGGAGCGGTTCTTCTTCACACTCTCGATTTCTTGGAGCTCCTCCTCTTCTTCTTCCACGACGGCGATGGCGCCTCCCAGCGGCTCGTGGGAGGGCTCCTACATGACGGAGGACGACATCGACCGCCTCGTCCGCCTCCACCGGATCCCGTCGCAGGTGGTGACGCGGGCTCCGGGGACGAAGACCGAGCCGGACCCGCAGCCCGGCGAGCGCGTCGTCTTCGGTGCGCACTTCGACCGCGGGCTCGGGCTACCGGCTTCGCTCTTCTTCCAGCGGTTCTTGGAGTTTTTCGGCCTCCAGCCGCATCATCTGCCGGCCAACGCCTTCGTGCAGCTGAGCTGCTTTGTGACCTTTGTGGAGGGATATGCCGACTTGTGGCCGGATGTCGAATTCTGGTGCCGGCTGTTCTACCTCAAGGCCCAGATGGCAGACGGCAACCTGCGAGCCTGCGGGGCCGCCTCCATCTACTCCCGCACCGGCACGCCCTTCCCGAAGATCCCCACGGTCGACTCCGTGAAGAAATGGCAGCAGTCGTTCTTCTATGTGAAGAACGCGAACCCGGCGTTCGACTGGGTGAACCTGCCGGAATATGACCCAGCGCCTCCGGTTGCCCGCAAGAACTGGGGCTCCAACTACAAGCCAGCGGATCCGGAGGCGGAGGTGAACGTCCTCTGGAACTACCTCCACGACTGCGTCACCGTTGAGCGGCTGTGCGCAGCCGACCTCCTCTGCTGCTACGCCGCACGCCGGGTGCTGCCTCTTCAGGCACGCGCCCACAAGATCTGCCACATGTCTGGCCGGCTTGATCCGACCCGGACATCCAAGATGGAGCTCACCAAGGCCCAGGTCACCAAGCGGGTCAACCACATCTCCCAGGCGAAGCTGCCGGAGAACTGGAACTGGGGGCTGGAGCCCTACAACTGGTGTGATCTGTCGCCCGCGGTAAGTTTCTTTCTTCTGGCCGAGTTCCGGCTTGCAGCTGCGAGGCCGGCTTGACTTATTTTTGTTGTTGTAGAACTTTGCCTGGCAGCCGGCCGAGGATGGCGACCTGGCGCACAAGGAGTGGGCGTCGGACCACGTCGACCCGGATGATCAAGCCGGCGACGATGAGAACCTGGATGCGGCCGAGCAGGGGCGCGACGACCTACCGCCATCTCCACAGCCGCACGGGTAGGAGCCGGACGTGTCGGCCTCTTCGGCGCCCATTCCTGCGGTGCCGCTGTCGGCGAGGCCGCCTGCCACCTCATCATCTTCTACAGCCGCGCCTCAGGGGCGGAAGCGGCCGACCGAAAGAAGCACCGCCCGGCTCGAAGCGATGGCGAAGAAACAGCGCCGGGCGGGTCCGAAGCCGGTCCCGGAGGCAGCCGGGTAAGCTTTCTCCCTTACAAACTTGTTTGATTCCTTTTCTTTCCTCTCTTGCTCATCTTCTTTCTGTTTATCTGCTTCAGGGCCGCCATCAAATTTTCCCAGGGTGCCGGCTCCGGACCGGCCCCTGGAGCGGAGTCGTCGCTGCAGCGGCGGAGGAGGGAGCCGACTCCGCAGCCTCCAACACGCTCGCGCACACTGCCGATCGTCCTGCCGCCTGCTACGGGGGCGGGCCTTTCTTCAACTGCACCTTCGCTAGGTGCATCCGCCTCCGGCCCTCGGGGCGAACCGGCTCGTCGTGCCAGCCAGCCCACGCTAGATGAGATGTTTCCGCGCCGCGTCCGGCTCGTGGATCCTGCAGCTGGAGCCGGCAGGGGTGCGCCTAGCACAGCCGGAGCTGGCGGGGCCGTGCCTCCCGCGGCCGGAGCCGGCGGGGCTGCGCCCGAGGTTGTGGTCCTGGACACGGGCACAGATGAAGCGCCGCCTGTGCCCGACTCTGCCGTCCCCACTGGGCCAACTCTTCGGAGCCGGCGAGGGAAGAGCCGGCGGAGCAGGAGCCCGCGCGAGATGAGTCGGCGGAGCAGGAGCCGGCGCGCACGGCTGATGCCGACGCCAGGGCACTGGTGACGACGAAGGGCCCGGCGCAGGCGCCTCAGGGTCTTCATGTCGCCAAGGCCGCTATGCTGCTAAACGTTGTGTCCGCCCCCGAGTCCAGCCTTGGCTCAGCCGGCACCATGGAGAAGGACTGGCACCGGGCGGACGCCTGGGAGGTGACCAGCAGAGAGGGCCGGCCGGGTGTGGCGCCTGTGGAGATGTTCTTCTCCGGTTTCCGCGCCTTCGCCAAGAAGCAAGCCGCCGAGGCTGAAGTCCGCCTGGCGCGGCTAGAGGCGGCCAAAAAGGTTAGTACATAACTGCGCTATCTTTTTCAACTTTGGTGTTATCCTGGTAGCCCTCCGAGGCATGGGCCGGCTGCTTGGAGCCGGTCCGGGTTTCATTTAAACACTTATCTTTGTCTTTTCCTCAGGCGGTGTCGGACAGGCGGACCGCCTTGTACAACCGACTCGTGGTCAGCTATCATAAGGCCAAGAACGACCGAGCCGACATGGCCCGCGAGCTCGAGGCCGCCAAAGGTATGGTTTCTTCTTTTGACTTGTTGTTTTTTGCTTTTTGGTTCATCCGGCTAATGGCTTGCGCTTGCAGCCATCGCCGCCCGGGTCCCTCAGCTGGAGGAGGATCTCCGAGTCACCCGCGAGCAGTGCGCCGAGGGCAAGGAGGCGGCTAGGGCCGTAGCTGCCAAGGCGCATGAGACGAGCGGGGAGTTGGAGCGGCTGCGTCGGCTGGAATCCAACCACGTCACCGAGCTTGAGGCTGCAAAGCAGGCCGGACGGGAGGAGGTGGAGGATCTCAGTCGGCGGCTGGAAGAGGTGGAGAAGCAACGGCGGGTGCTCCGCGACGAGGTGACCGCCCAATCCCAAGAGCTGACGGAAACCGCCAAGCGCTGGGTGTCGGAGATTAGCGCCCTTGACCGCGGCTTGGCGGGTAAGTCTTTTTCCCCTTCTTGCCGGCTTTTCGGCTGTCGGCTGCCGGCCCAGGCAGGTAGCCGGCGGCTGGAACACCTTGAACATTCATGATCTCCATCTTCAGGCTGGGGGCAGACGGCTTTCTCTTAGCCGGCTGCCCTCAGGCTTTGCTTTAATGAGACTTCGATTATCTCCATCTTCAGGCTGGGGGCAGACGGCTTTCTCGTAGCCGGCTGCCGCCAGGCTTTGCTTTACTGAGACTTTGATTATCTCCATCTTCAGGCTGGGGGCAGACGGCTTTCTCTCTTAGCCGGCTGCCGCCAGGCTTTGCTTTTCTTTGAGAATTTGCATTTTCTACCCTTTCCCCGGCTTGCGGCTGATACGGTTGGCAGGGACCTGTCGGCTGCTGTCAGCCGGATCTTCAGATTTTTAACGTGCTTTTTATTTTTGCAGCGGCTTTCCCGGAGGCGCAGGAGGCAGCGCTAGAGGCGGCCGGCAAGGCGCGGGATGCCCGAAGGTAGGCTACTGGTGAGCAGAGCTCCGACTGCTTCTCCATGGATGACTACCTAGCGTCCATGGCCGCCCGCATGGGCCCGATTACCACGCTGGGCTGGGAGCTCAGGAAGGCGGCCGAGGAGCTATTTCGGCTGCTCTGGCCGACTGAGACGCTGCCGGGTGAGCTCGCCAATCTCATCAAGTGGCTGGAGACGGCGCCTGACCGCTTCATCGACTGGAAGGACTCGTCCGCGCGTGTCGGGGCCGACATGGCGCTATCTTTTGTGCTGTCTTGGTACAACGAGGTCAGCCTCGATCGGCTGGAGTACCGGCGAGCCGACGTGGAGGATAAGCTTCCTGCTGCGAACAAAACCGCCCGGCTTGTTCGCGCCTGCGCCATCGCCGACTTCGTCGACAAGGGCATCTTCATCCATGATCCGAATCCGCCTGCGGAGGACTCGGATGAGGAGCCCGAAGACGAGGAGATAGAGATGGAAGATGCGCCGCGTGCTGATACGTCTCCAACGTATCTATAATTTCTGATGTTCCATGCTAGTTTTATGACAATACCTACATGTTTTGCTCACACTTTATGATGTTTTTATGCATTTTCCAGGACTAACCTATTAACAAGATGCCGAAGTGCCAGTTCCTGTTTTCTCCTGTTTTTGATTCCAGAAAGGCTATTCGGGCAATATTCTCGGAATTCGACGAAACAAAAGCCAAACCTCCTATTTTACCGAGACGGACCCAGAACACCGAAGGAGAGACGGAGAAGTGCCAGGAGGGCCCCACACCACCTGGCGGCGCGGCCAAGGAGGGGGCGCGCCCAGCTATGGGGTGGGCCCCTCTGGCACCCCCTCGCGCCGCCTCTTCGCCTATATAATCCCTCGCGATGTGAAAACCCTACAACAATCGACCATATTCCAGAAAGACTCCAGGGGCGCCGCCGCCATCGCGAAACTCCGTTTCGGGGGACAGAATCTCTGTTCCGGCACGCCGCCGGGACGGGGAAGTGCCCCCGGAAGCCATCTCCATCGACGCCACCACCTCCATCATGCTCCGTGAGTAGTTCTCCCATGGACTACGGGTTCTAGTTGTAGCTAGTTGGTACTCTCTCTCCCATGTACTTCAATACAATGATCTCATGAGCTGCCTTACATGATTGAGATCCATCTGATGTAATCGGTGTTGTGTTTGTTGGGATCCGATGAATTGTTACATTATGATCAGTCTATCTATATAAGTTTGTGAAGTTATTGTTGCTGCAATCTTGTTATGTTTAATGCTTGTCACTAGTGCACGAGTGGCATGATCTTAGATTTGAGCTCTATAGTTATTGCTTAGATTGTATCTACAAGTTGTTTGCACATGTCTATGTCCGGAACCCGAGGCCCCAGAGTGACAGCAACTGGGATAACTGGAGGGGAAGGCTTGGATATGAGGATCACATGTTTTCACCAAGTGTTAATACTTTGCTCCGGTGCTCTATTAAAAGGAGTACCTTAATTACCAGTAGTTTTCCTAGAGGCCCGGCTGCCACCGGCTGGTAGGACAAAAGATGTTATGCAAGTTTCTCATTGCGAGCACGTATGACTATATATGGAAAACATGCCTACATGATTAATAGACTTGATGTTTTGTCTTAATGCTATTTCAATCCTATCAATTGCCCAACTGTAATTTGTTCACCCAACACTTGTTACTGGAGAGTTACCACTAGTGTAGATAGCTGGGAACCCCGGTCCATCTGTCATCATCAAATACTCACTCGGTCATATATGTCATTGGAAGTAGTATCAACTATTTTCTGGTGCCATCGCCTCTGTGTTACTGCTACTGCTGCTGTGTTACTGTTACTATTGCTCTCATATTACTGCTGCTTTCACATCACCCCTGTTACTAGTGCTTTTCCAGGTGCAGCTGAATTGACAACTCAGTTGTTAAGGCTTACAAGTATTCTTTGTCTCGCCTTGTGTCGAATCAATAAATTTGGGTTTTACTTCCCTCGAAGAATGTTGCGATCCCCTATACTTGTGGGTTATCAAGACTATTTTCTGGCGCCGTTGCCGGGGAGGCATAGCTCTACTCATAATTTCACCTGGGGAGTACACTCTACCTATCTCTCTCTCTCTCTATTTTTATTTTATTTTGTTTTGCTTAGTTTACTTTTGTCTAGTTTATTTTTTCTTAGTTTATTTCTGTCTAGTATTATTTTGCTTAGTTTACTTTTGTCTAGTTTGTTTTTGTCTAGTTTTATTTTTCTTATATACCCGAAAGTCCATAAAAATTTCAAAAACCGAAAAATTAAAAACTGTTGTTATGGAAGAACCCATAACCTATTTGGAGCTTATAGAATTATATAACAATTATAGAGAATCAAGAAAGGGTCAAGTCATGAGTGCCGTTACAGAAAAATTGAATACAATTGCTAAAATCTTGCTTAAACGCCATGATATAAACTGTTGCTCTAAACAGGATACTAAACATCTTAAATTTCAATGTGGCTTTAGTGAGGAAGTTTTAATTATGAACTATAATTGGAATAACTATATTCATCTTGGGTTCGAAGAAGTAGAACAATTTGTTTTATTTATGGGAGCTTCTGAAATAGAATCCTTCATGGCTAAAAATTATGAAACTTGTATTGCTTGTAAGAACCTTAAAGATTATGTCTCTTCTATCCTTAATTTTTGCATAGAAAGTTACAGCAATAATCCTTATATCATTGATTATAAAGAGAGACTCATTCATGCACAAGAATGTATCCACAATTTGCAGGAACCAGTGGAAGAAGAAATTGTTGAACCAGAAAGCTCATTGGATGAAAAAGAGGAGGAGAGTGATGAACAAAAGGAGGAAGAATGGATTAGCTACCCATGCCAACCTTCTAATGAGAGTAACTCTTTATCTCTTATATTATTTGATTGTCCTCCATGCTTACCAAAGGAGGATGAATGTTATGTTCCTGTGGTTCTCTTGAAATATTCCCTATGAGTAAAACTTGTGAGAATAATTATGCTACTGTTATCTATGATAATCCATGCTATTTTGAAAAATCTTATGATAATGCTTTGTTTGTGCCTGATATCGAAATGCATGGTACTAAAGATTTTTGCTTAGAAAATGTTTATGATAAATCTCTAGATGATGGTCCTATGTTACTTGATAATATTAATTGTACTACTAATGAAAATGGGATTGGAGAGGTCTTAACTTTATCTAGGAGTCCCATATCTTTTGAGATTGATCAATCATCTTGTTATATTATTGATAAAAGTGGGTTTGAAAGTTTTAATCCCATTATTTTTGAGCTTGATAAAAATTATGTGTTTGTAGATCATGGAAAGCATGCTGTATGTGATAGTTATATTGTTGAGTTTGTTCATGATTCTACTGAAAATTATTATGAGAGAGGAAAATATGGTTGTAGAAATTTTCATGGTACTAAAACACCTCTCTACATGCTGAAAATTTTGAAGTTACTCGTGTTTTATCTTTCTATGCTTGTCACTTTGTTCTTCATGAATTTATTTGTGTACAAGATTCCTATGCATAGGAAGTGGGTTAGACGTAAATTTGTTTCATACTTGCTTTTTGATGCTCTCTTTGCTTCAACTCTCATCCTTATGTGAGCATCATTAAAATTGTTGAGCCCATCTTAATGGCTATAAAGAAAGCACTTCTTGGGAGATAACCCATGTTTTATTTTGCTATTGTTTTGTTGTGTCTTGGAAGTTGTTACTACTGTAGCAACCTCTCCTTATCTTTATTTAATTGCATTGTTGTGCCAAGTAAAGTCTCTAATATAAAGTTCATACTAGATTTGGATTTCTGCGCAGAAATAGATTTTTAGCTGTCACGAATTTGAGTAGATCTCTCTGCAGAAGACTCTAAAAATTCTGCAAAAATTTCATGCGTGTTCCTCAGATATGTACGCAACTTTAATTAGTTTTGAGTTTTCTGATTTGAGCAATGGAAGTACCTCTAAAAAATTCGTGTTTACTGGCTGTTCTATTTTGACAGATTCTGTCTCTGTTTTTTGCATTGTCTCTTGTGGACTTTAAGTAAGGCTTTCTAGACGTGGAGAGCTGTAGCTAATGCTGTATTGAGTTCTTACAATGTGTCACTACAGAACTAAAGTGGATTAAAGTTTTTTGAGTACTAACCCCTCTAATGAAGTTTATGAGAAGTTTGGTGTGACGGAAGTTTTCAAGGGTCAAGAGAGAAGGGTGATATCATGTGATCAAGAAGAGTGAAGAGCCTAAGCTTGGGGATGCCCCCGTGGGTCACCCAAGCATATTTCAAGAAGACTCAAGCGTCTAAGCTTGGGGATGCCCACGGCATCCCCTTCTTCATTGACAACTTATCAGGTCATCTCTAGTGAAACTATATTTTAATTCTTCCACATCATATGTGCTTTACTTGGAGCGTCGTCTGTGTGCTTTTATTTTTGTTTGTGTTTGAATAAATTCGGATCCTAGCAATCCTTGTGTGGGAGAGAGACACACTCCGCTTTTTCATATGAACGCTGGTGTTCTTCGTTTTATTTTTAATGTTCATGGCGGAAGCTAAAAGCCGCAACACTTATTGTTATTTGGGTGGAAACAGAAAATGCTTCATATTGTCTTGAATAATTTGATACTTGGCAATTGTTTTGAGCTCTCAAGTAGATCATGATTAAGCTCTTGCATCATGTAGTTTAAACCTATTAGTGGAGAACTACCGTTGAGCTTGTTGAAATTTGGTTTGCGTGATTGGTCTCTCTAAGGTCTAGATATTTTCTGGTAAAAGTATTTGAGCAACAAGGAAGACAGTGTAGAGTCTTATAATGCTTGCAATATGTTCTTATGTAAGTTTTGTTGTACCGGTTCATACTTGTGTTTGCTTCAAACAACCTTGCTAGCCAAAGCCTTGTACTGAGAGGGAATGCTTCTCGTGCATCCAAAACCTTGAGCCAAAACCTATGCCATTTGTGTCCACCATATCTACCTACTATGTGGTATTTTCTGCCATTCCAAGTAAATACTTCATGTGCTACCTTTAAACAATTCAAAAGCTATTATCTCTTATTTGTGTCAATGTTTTATAGCTCATGAGGAAGTATGTGGTGTTTATCTTTCAATCTTGTCATTTACTTCTGACAGACTTTAACCAATGGACTAGTGGCTCATCCGCTTATCCAATAATTTTGCAAAAAGAGCTGGCAACGGGGTTCCCAGCCCCAATTAATTAACTTGCATTAATAATTCTCTTCACATGTTTTGCCCTGATCTATCAGTAAGCAACTTAATTTTGCAAATAGACACTCCTTCATGGTATGAGAATGTTGGAAGGCACCCGAGGATTCGGTTAGCCATGGCTTGTGTAAGCAAAAGGTTGGGAGGAGTGTCATCCAATAATGAAACTAAAATACATGTGTAAACAAAAGAGAAGAGGGATGATCTACCTTGCTGGTAGAGATAACGTCCTTCATGGGAGCCGCTCTTGAAAGTCTGGTTGATAAGGTAGTTAGAGTACCCGCTACCATTCGTTGACAACAACAAACACCTCTCAAAACTTTACTTTTATGCTCTCTATATGATTTCAAAACTTGAAAAGCTCTAGCACATGATTTAATCCCTGCTTCCCTCTGCGAAGGGCCTTTCTTTTACTTTATGTTGAGTCAGTTTACCTACTTCTTTCTATCTTAGAAGCAAACACTTGTGTCAACTGTGCATTGATTCTTACATGCTTACTTGTTGCATTCATTATTCTACTTTGTGTTGACAAATATCCATGAGGTATGCATGTTGAAGTTGAAAGCAATTGCTGAAACTTAAATCTTCCTTTGTGTTGCTTCAAACCTCTTATTAAGAATTTATTGCTTTATGAGTTAACTCTTATGCAAGACTTTTTGGATGCTTGTCTTGAAAGTACTATTCATGAAAAGTTTTGCTATATGTTATCTATTTGTTAGCAAACTATAGATCATTGCCTTGGGTCACTTCGTTCATCTCATATGCTTTACAATAGTATGATCAAGATTATGTTAGTAGCATGTCACTTCAGAAATTATTCTTTTTATCGTTTACCTACTCGAGGGCGAGTAGGAACTAAGCTTGGGGATGCTTGATACGTCTCCAACGTATCTATAATTTCTGATGTTCCATGCTAGTTTTATGACAATACCTACATGTTTTGCTCACACTTTGTGATGTTTTTATGCATTTTCCGGGACTAACCTATTAACAAGATGCCGAAGTGCCAGTTCCTGTTTTCTCCTGTTTTTGATTCCAGAAAGGCTGTTCGGGCAATATTCTCGGAATTCGACGAAACAAAAGCCAAACCTCCTATTTTACCGAGACGGACCCAGAACACCGAAGGAGAGACGGAGAAGGGCCAGGAGGGCCCCACACCACCTGGCGACGCGGCCAAGGAGGGGGGCGCGCCCAGCTATGGGGTGGGCCCCTCTGGCACCCCCTCGCGCCGCCTCTTCGCCTATATAATCCCTCGCGAAGCGAAAACCCTACAACAATCGACCATATTCCAGAAAGACTCCAGGGGCGCCGCCGCCATCGCGAAACTCCGTTTCGGGGGACAGAATCTGTTCCGGCACGCCGCCGGGATGGGGAAGTGCCCCCGGAAGCCATCTCCATCGACGCCACCGCCTCCATTATGCTCCATGAGTAGTTCCCCCATGGACTACGGGCTCTAGCTGTAGCTAGTTGGTACTCTCTCTCCCATGTACTTCAATACAATGATCTCATGAGCTGCCTTACATGATTGAGATCCATCTGATGTAATCGGTGTTGTGTTTGTTGGGATCCGATGAATTGTTACATTATGATCAGTTTATCTATATAAGTTTGTGAAGTTATTGTTGCTGCAATCTTGTTATGTTTAATGCTCGTCACTAGTGCACGAGTGGCATGATCTTAGATTTGAGCTCTATAATTATTGCTTAGATTGTATCTACAAGTTGTCTGCACAAGTCTATGTCCGGAACCCGAGGCCCCAGAGTGACAGCAACTGGGATAACTGGAGGGGAAGGCTTAGATATGAGGATCACATGTTTTCACCAAGTGTTAATGCTTTGCTCCGGTGCTCTATTAAAAGGAGTACCTTAATTACCAGTAGTTTTCCTAGAGGCCCGGCTGCCACTGGCTGGTAGGACAAAATATGTTATGCAAGTTTCTCATTGCGAGCACGTATGACTATATATGGAAAACATGCCTACATGATGAATAGACTTGATGTTCTGTCTTAATGCTATTTCAATCCTATCAATTGCCCAACTGTAATTTGTTCACCCAACACTTGTTATTGGAGAGTTACCACTAGTGTAGATAGCTGGGAACCCCGGTCCATCTGTCATCATCAAATACTCACTCGGTCCTATATGTCATTGGAAGTAGTATCAACTATTTTCTGGTGCCATCGCCTCTGTGTTACTGTTACTGCTGCTGTGTTACTGTTACTATTGCTCTCATATTACTGCTGCTTTCACATCACCCCTGTTACTAGTGCTTTTCCAGGTGCAGCTGAATTGACAACTCAGTTGTTAAGGCTTATAAGTATTCTTTGTCTCCCTGATGTCTACGGGTGCTTCTATTCTTGTAGACTGTGTTGGGCCTCCAAGAGCAGAGGTTTGTAGAACAGCAGCAAGTTTCCCTTAAGTGGATCACCCAAGGTTTATCGAACTCAGGGAGGAAGAGGTCAAAGATATCCCTCTCATGCAACCCTGCAACCACAAAGCAAGAAGTCTCTTGTGTCCCCAACACACCTAATAGGTGCACTAGTTCGGCGAAGAGATAGTGAAATACAAGTGGTATGAATGAATATGAGCAGTGGTAACGGCGCCAGAAAAGTGCTTGCTGGCGTGCAGTTGATGGTAGTAATATTGCAGGAAGTAAACAAGCAGTAAAACAGTAAACAAGCAATAGCAGTATTTAGGAACAAGGCCTAGGGATCATACTTTCACTAGTGGACACTCTCAACATTGATCACATAACAGAATAAATAAATAGATGCTAGACTCTACACCCTCTTGTCGGATGATGAACACCACTAACTGTGTAGGATTACACGAACCCTCAATGCCGGAGTTAACAAGCTCCACAATATTCAATGTTCATATTTAAATAACCTTAGAGTGCATGACAGATCAACATAACCAAACCAAGTACTAACATAGCATGCACACTGTCACCTTCACACTACGAAAGGAGGAATAGATCACATCAATACTATCATAGCAATAGTTAACTTCATAATCTACAAGAGATCACAATCATAGCCTACGCCAAGTACTACACGATGCACACACTGTCACCATTACACCGTGCAGGAGGAATAAACTACTTTAATAATATCACTAGAGTAGCACACAGATAAATTGTGATACAAAACACATTGCAATCATAAAGGGATATAAATAAGCACTTCACTATGCCATTCATAACAGTGAATAAGTATTATGTGAAATATAGCCTAAGAGACCCACACGGTGCACACACTGTCACCTTTACACACGTGGGACAAGGAGTCTCCGGAGATCACATAAGTAAAATCCACTTGACTAGCATAATGACATCTAGATTACAAGCATCATCATATGAATCTCAATCATGTAAGGCAGCTCATGAGATTATTGTATTGAAGTACATAGGAGAGAGATTAACCACATAGCTACCGGTACAGCCCCGAGCCTCGATGGAGAACTACTCCCTCCTCATGGGAGACAGCAGCGTTGATGAAGATGGCAGTGGTGTCGATGGAGAAGCCTTCCGGGGGCACTTCCCCGTCCCGGCGGCGTGCGAAACGAGACTCCTGTCCCCGGATCTTGGCTTCGCGATGGCGGCGGCTCTGGAAGGTTTTCTCTGGTTTCGTCGAACTTGATAGGGTTTTCGCGACGGAGGCTTTAAGTAGGCGGAAGGGAAAGGTCGGTGGAGTCCTGGTGGGACCACACACTAGGCCGGCGCGGCCAGGGCTTGGGCCGCGCCGCCCTACTGTGTCCCCACCTCGTGGCCCCACTTCGTTTCCCCTTCGGACTTCTGGAAGCTTCGTGGAAAAATAGGACCCTGGGCGTTGATTTCGTCCGATTCCGAGAATATTTCCTTACTAGGATTTCTGAAACCAAAAACAGTAGAAAACAGCAACTGGCCCTTCGGCATCTCGTCAATAGGTTAGTTCCGGAAAACGCATAAATATGACATAAAGTATGCATAAAACATGTAGATATCATCAATAATGTGGCATGGAACATAAGAAATTATCGATACGTCGGAGACGTATCAGCATCCCCGAGCTTAGTTTCTGCTCGTCCCGAGCAGGTAGACGATAACAAAGATAATTTCTGGAGTGACATGCCATCATAACCTTGATTATACTATTGTAAGCATATGTAATGAATGCAGTGATCAAAACAATGGTAATGACATGAGTAAACAAATGAATCATAAAGCAAAGACTTTTCATGAATAGTACTTCAAGACAAGCATCAATAAGTCTTGCATAAGAGTTAACTCATAAAGCAATAAATCAAAGTAAAGGTATTGAAGCAACACAAAGGAAGATTAAGTTTCAGCGGTTGCTTTCAACTTGTAACATGTATATCTCATGGATATTGTCAATGTAGAGTAATATAACAAGTGCAATATGCAAGTATGTAGGAATCAATACACAGTTGACACAAGTGTTTGCTTCTTGAGATGGAGAGAGATAGGTGAACTGACTCAACATAAAAGTAAAAGAAAGGTCCTTCAAAGAGGAAAGCATCGATTGCTATATTTGTGCTAGAGCTTTTATTTTGAAAACATGAAACAATTTTGTCAACGGTAGTAATAAAGCATATGTATCATGTAAATTATATCTTACAAGTTGCAAGCCTCATGCATAGTATACTAATAGTGCCCGCACCTTGTCCTAATTAGCTTGGGTTAACACTGATCATCATTGCATAACATATGTTTCAACCAAGTGTCACAAAGGGGTACCTCTATGCCGCCTGTACAAGGGTCTAAGGAGAAAGTTCGCATTGGATTTCTCGCTTTTGATCATTCTTCAACTTAGACACCCATACCGAGACAACATAGACAAAAGATAATGGACTCCTCTTTTAATGCTTAAGCATTCAACAACAGTTAATATTCTCATAAGAGATTGAGGTTTTCTGTCCAAACTGAAACTTCCACCATGATTCATGGCTTTAGTTAGCGGCCCAATGTTCTTCTCTAACAGTATGCATACTCAAACCATTTGATTGTGAAAACCGCCCTTACTTCAGACAAGACGAACATGCATAGCAACTCACATGATATTCAACAAAGAGTTGATGGCGTCCCCAGAAAACATGGTTATCGCACAACAAGCAACTTAATAAGAGATAAAGTGCATAAGTACATATTCAATACCACAATAGTTTTTAAGGCTATTTTGTCCCATGAGCTATATATTGCAAAGGCGAATGATGGAAATTTAAAGGTAGCACTCAAGCAATTTACTTTGGAATGGCAGAGAAATACCATGTAGTAGGTAGGTATGGTGGACACAAATGGCATAGTGGTTGGCTCAGGGATTTTGGATGCATGAGAAGTATTCCCTCTCGATACAAGGTTTAGGCTAGCAAGGTTATTTGAAACAAACACAAGGATGAACCGGTGCAGCAAAACTTACATAAAAGACATATTGTAAACATTATAAGACTCTACACCGTCTTCCTTGTTGTTCAAAACTCAATACTAGAAATTATCTAGACTTTAGAGAGACCAATTGTGCAAACCAAATTTTAGCAAGCTCTATGTATTTCTTCATTAATAGGTGCAAATTATATGATGCAAGAGCTTAAACATGAGCACAAAAATTGCCAAGTATCAAATTATTCAAGACATTTTAGAATTACTACATGTAGCATTTCCCGATTCCAACCATATAACAATTTAACGAAGAAGATTCAACCTTCGCCATGAATACTATGAGTAAAGCCTAAGGACATATTGTCCATATGCAACAGTGGAGCATGTCTCTCTCCCACACAATGAATGCTAGGATCCATTTTATTCAAACAAAAACAAAAACAAAAAGACGCTCCAAGTAAAGAACATAAGATGTGATGGAATAAAAATATAGTTTCAGGGGAGGAACCTGATAATGTTGTCGATGAAGAAGGGGATGCCTTGGGCATCCCCAAGCTTAGATGCTTGAGTCTTCTTGAAATATGCAGGGATGAACCACGGGGGCATCCCCAAGCTTAGACTTTTCACTCTTCTTGATCATAGTATATCATCCTCCTCTCTTGACCCTTGAAAACTTCCTCCACACCAAACTCGAAACAAACTCATTAGAGGGTTAGTGCATAATCAAAAATTCACATGTTCAGAGGTGACACAATCATTATTAACACTTCTAGACATTACCCAAAGCTACTGGACGTTAATGGAACAAAGAAATCCATCCAACACAGCAAAAGAGGCAATGCGAAATAAAAGGCAGAATCTGTCAAAACAGAACAGTCCGTAAAGACGAATTTTAAAGTGGCACCAGACTTGCTCAGATGAAAATTCCCAAATTGAATGAAAGTTGCGTACATATCTGAGGATCACTCACGTAAATTGGCATAATTTTCTGAGTTACCTACAGAGAATTAGCCCCAGATTTGTGACAGCAAGAAATCTGTTTCTGTGCAGTAATCCAAATCTAGTATCAACCTTGCTATCAAAGACTTTACTTGGCACAACAATGCAATAAAATAAGATAAGGAGAGGTTGCTACAGTAGTAACAACTTCCAAGACACAAATATAAAACAAAGTACTGTAGTAAAAAAAACACATGGGTTATCTCCCAAGAAGTTCTTTCTTTATAGCCATTAAGATGGGCTCAGCAATTTTAATGATGCTTGCGCAAGAAATAAGAGTTGAAGCAAAAGAGAGCATCAAGAAGCAAATTCAAAACACATTTAAGTCTAACATGCTTCCTATGCATAGGAATCTTGTAAATAAACAAGTTCATGAAGAGCAAAGTAACAAGCATAGGAAGATAAAACAAGAGTAACTTCAAAAAATTTAGCATATAGAGAGGTGTTTTAGTAACATGAAAATTTCTACAACCATATTTTCCTCTCTCATAATAACTTTCAGAGGCATCATGAACAAACTTAACAATATAACTATCACATAAAGGATTCTTATTCACATGCATAAAAGTATCATTACTCTCCACATAAGCATAATCAATTTTATTAGTTGTAGTGGGAGCAAATTCAACAAAGTAGCTATCATTATTATTCTCATCATCAAATATAGGAGGCATATTGTAATCATAATCAAATTTATCCTCCATAACTGTAACATCCCAAAAATTTCAAAACAAAACAAATGAATTTCCCTAGTTCCAAATTTTGGAACCAACAAAAACTTTTATTAATTAAGTAGGATACATAGTGATCTTGCTTAATTCTTGTGCTATTGCTATGATTGCTGGTTATTAGTAATTGAAGTGATCTTAAACCCTAAACCTCACCCCTCATTTCATCACCCAAGTTAAAATAAAATAAAAGGAAATTAAATAAGAAAGAGGCATATGTGCCTATGGCTATATTTATAAAACTTTACCCTAAGCTTTTCTACTTTGCATAGAGGTTTGGAAAACCTTCATACACCTTACCAAAGGCTTATCAAACCAAATCCAAGTGTTTTCCAAAGAAATTAAAAAGAAACTAAAAATGCCATAGAGGCATATGAGAGTAAAATAGCAAATTTGTGAATTTAAGAATCTTGACCCAAATACATGTTGTGAATGGTGGGATCACTCCTATATACCATTTCAACACTCAACAACACCAATTGAGTCAAGCCAAGTCAAAGTAAAACACAAATGCAACATATGCATAGAGGCATATGTGACACATAGCCATAATACCCAATTCTTGCCCTATGACTTTGAACCTTGACCAAATGATGGGAAACCATCTCTAAACCTAACCTAATACTAAATTGACCCTAACCCATGTCCAAGTGAAGCAAGATGAACAATTTACAAGTTTAATGAAATTTGACACATCACCTCTTATGTGTTATGGCCATTTTTGCAAATCTTTGAACAAGACCATTTGAATTGGTTTCAATGGTCCTAAAATGTTTCTAAACTAATAAGAACCACATTAGAGTCAACAAAAGTCAACTCAAATGGAGAGAAATCAAATAGGGAGAAAATCCCCAAAATTCACTCACATACACTTAGCCAATTTTGCAAATCTTCAACCAAGGCCACCATTGCTTGACTTATGGTTTCTAAAACTCTTATATAACAAAAACAAACACAAATGCATAAAAGAAACCAGATTCAAATCAAGGGAAATTTCAAATTTGACATACATATGATAATGGTCATATGACCCATTTATAAAATCTTCACTACTTTACCCCCCTGCATTTGAATCTTCCTAAACTAAACTTGGTCAACTATGACCATGTCATCCAAGACCAAGTCAAGGTCAACAACTTTCATGTTGACCATCTCTGCTGAAGTTGACCAGGTTGACCAGAATAAGATGGACAAGTGAGGACTTTGAAATAAAGAGAAGATGATCCACTTTTTGAAACTTTGCAAATCTTCACCAAAATGAACACCACCACCACCTTTCCAACCCTTTATTTATATGATTAAGCTCCACCAAAAATAAATCCAAAATTTGAACAAAAGCTTCATGCGGCCATTGTGTCGAGCACCTTGTGTGCATAATCTGGAAATCATGTTACATGCTTATACCCACTGGATTTTGGCCTAAACCACCTTTAACTTGTGATGATCATCACCTCTCTACACCCCTGCACCTCTACACGTCCTTGCTCTTGCTGCTTTAAGCATGGAAAAGCCCTAAACTATCCATGCCGTGTGCATGCCGGCCACACATGCCACTCATCTCTCTGGCTCTCCCCTCTCTCTTTCACCTTGTCATCGAGCATCTATGTACTCCCCTAAGCACGCCTGCACCATCCCTACGCAAAGAGACACACACAAGTGGCCGAACCAGGCGCGCCCATGCACGCCCAGTACCGTGCCAGGCACGCGGTGACCGCGCCCCGACCCAACCCTGGACGCGCCAGGACGCCACCGTGCCCCGTCGCCCTCGTCCTCCTCCTGCATCCCTACGTCTGTATCGAGCACCACCTCCCTCGCCTCTACCCCGTAGACAAGCTCCCTAGCCCGCGCAGGCACCATCATCACCGTCCTCCTCCGCTTTTGGCCGCGCACGCCGTGGAAAAACCCACACGCGCCCGAGCGATCCTATCGCGCCCTGGACGCAACAGCTACGCCTTGAGCATCGCCTAGCCGTCGCCTACACGACGCCCCCATCGCCTTGCCCCTTCGCGTCCTGAATCGCCGGCGCCATTGACGACTAGCCGCTCCGCCACGGCCACCCCCTCATACTATAAATAGAGACCCCCTCAGCCTTCTCCTTCCACACCAAACTCGCTCCACTCTTCCTTCTGATCCTCCTCGATCCCTCTCTCACCCACATTGCGCAGTAGAACGCTCCAATCGAGACGTCGATCGCCGGAGTCCGCCGCAGAACCACCCTTCGATTTAGGCCACCCCAAGCGACGCCGCGACCACCAGTCAACTCCTCGTCATCTACAACCTCTCCTCGAACCAGCGCCGCCCCTCGCCGGAGCTCCGTCAAGCCGCCGACCCCCTACCTCGCCGTCGCAGCACGCCCTCCTCCCCCGTCGACGACGATGATGGTCGATCGTCGGATCAGCTTCTGATCGCACGGCTCAGGTGAGTGGATACCGATTCGGTGAATTAACCCACTGACGCCTGGGCCCCACCTTGTCAGGCGGGCCGCTCGCGCCAGACGCGTAGCTGGGCCAGCCCAACTCCTCTCCCTCTCTCTGGCCCATCAAGTTTCCCGCGCTGGCCCTTTTATTTGAATTCAATTAATTCTTTTAGTTTGAAAATCAATACTGGTCTGTCCTATAAATTGAATAGTTAAAATTCTACAAACTCAAATTTAGCAAATCAAAATGTTCTGGAAAGCTTATGATTTGCTCTAACTAACCCCACTGGATTCAACCCCATATTTTGTGTAGTTTTTGAATAGCAAAAATAACAAAACAGATACTTTTCAGTATTCAAATAAATCTTAAAAATCAACCATTATGAATTTTGAAGTAAATCCAATTGCAATAATTCACATTTAGCAAACCCTAATTTAATATGTAAAAATATGATAGGTGTTCTGTATATGATAATGGGCTAGAATCAAAATATTGGCTATGTAGTCAATACTAGCCCATTTAAACTATTTCCAATTTTAGGAATTTAAACCAATGAGGTGTAGCACCTCATTTAAATCATTCTCACAAGTAATTTGAAGTAATGTGTTGACCTTTAAATGCTTAGGCTCATACTTGCCCACTTGTATTTTTTTAAAATCTAAATAGTATTTACATTTGCCATGGTTATTTAAATCACATGAGATGATGGATCTCATTTAAACCCCTTTTCTCAAATACTAAGTGTGAAGTGTTGACCTTGGTCAACATGGGATCATCCCTGGTTATTTGAGAATATTGAATCACCTCAATAGTAGTTTTTAAATTAGTTACAACTATGTGTTAAATCATATGAGAGGTTTTACTCTCATTTAAATCTTGTTCTCAAGTAATTCAACATGAGGTAGTGGCCATGGTCTATATACTCTCATATTGAGTTATTTGGTGGCATTAAATCACTACCATGTTAGTATTAAATTGCATGAGGTATGGAACCTCATTTAAATCACTTTCTCAAATGATAAGTATGAAGAGGTTGACTTTGGTCAACCTAGGTCATATATTATTCATAAGAGAGATTAAATCTTAAGAAGAGGAAATTGTTTCTCCAAACCAAAGAGAAACCTTAATTTAAATTTTCAATGAGAGGAAATTATTTCTCCTAATATTAAATAAAGAAACCCTAGAATAATTTGTTGATAAATGTTAAGTAGTGATGCTAAGATCCATTGTGTGAGCCATTAAGGCAAATTAAGACTACTTAAGTGTTGTTTGGTGATTGTATCCTCGTATTCGTTTATAGACGCTAGTACCGGAGACTATCAAGAGGAAGAGGTCTTCTACCAAGAGGAAGAGCAAGAAAACTTTGATCACCTCACCAACCAAGGCAAGCTAACACTCTTGCAAGGTTCCCTTGTGCAAAGCTCTACAAGAGCAAGGCACCATTACATTTTACTTTATGAACCTATCCCAAGTTTCTACTTTACAAGATTTACTTGATTTTATTTATCAAAGTTACTTTTTGATTTATGATTCACCTAGTTGAGTTATAGAGTAGTACAAGAGAATCACACTTAGCCTAGCAAGCTCCAAGATACTTAGCACCCCTCATAACTAGTGGCTAGTGCTCAATATTAAAAGTGACTACTCTAGTGGGAACTTGTGAATTGAAATGACTTTGAAAACCTTGGAATGATGAGTCATTCTATTGAGAGATTTTGAAGGTGAATATGACTGGTGAATGACTTGGTGAATTTTACTAAAACACTGATGGTTGGGTTCGGATGCGATACCATTCCAATTTTACAAGTACAACCACAATACCTGAATCTGGGTAAGGCTTAGCTGGAAACTTATGTATTTTAGTATGGGTTCCCTCTAAACAAGCGTCATAGGGGTTATGCCGAGGCTGCCTCCGTACTGGTGAAATGATGTGAAATGACGTGAATTGAGGTGAATGTCCGGCCCAAGCCCTGTGCAGTTCCCGGGTTGACTGCGGTTTTCACCGGGAGGCCAAGCTCATGGGGAGAGGTGCTCATACTAGAGTATGTAAATGAAAGGTTAGGATTGGTAGTTCGCGTACTGCGTACGATAAATCAGGGCCAGTTACCCCTGACGAACTATTGCAATTGTTGTGGCACAAGTGTACAACCTCTACAGAGTTAAACCTATTCGAATAGCCGCGTCCGCGGTTATGGACAGTTGGAAAGGCCATACTGTTCCGTCATCAGAATTTTTCTAAAAATATGAATGGTGACTTGTGATTTGAATTGAAAGGTGACTTTGACTTTGAATCACAACTGAGTTGTGGGAATGACACTAATGTTCCCACTTGAGTTAGTTAAATGAAGAGGCTTTGATTATTAAAGTGTTTATGAAATAAAACTGGCTTTATGCAAATGAAACTAGAGCTTAGAACCCCCTTACTATAGTTGATAGTACTTACCTTAGTATTAGTTTGCGAGTACTTTAAAGTACTCATGGCTGTGTCCCTGGCTATTCAAATGGCCAGACTATGAAGACGAGTACCAGAACCCGGAAGAAGGACAGCAGGACGTCTACGACAACTAGGATCACTCCTGACGTCAACAGTTGCCTGTGGAATAGATGGACTACTACTACACTACTTTCGCTTCCGCTATGTGCTATGTAATGAATAAATAGAACTTCTATTATTGTAATGAGACTGGATCATGTGATCCTTTATTTGTAAGACGATTATGGTATGTAATGAATGATGTGTTGTGATATCAATCTATTATGTCTCGCAAAAACAATATTCCTGGGATTGCGAGGAATGGCATAATAGGCATCTGGACTTAAAAATCCGGGTGTTGACAAGTTGGTATCAGAGCCATTGTTTGACCTTAGGAGACCCTAGTTAGAATGGACGTCTGCAAAACTTAGTTTCAAAACCAAAGAAGTGAATATTTGCGAAAAACTTATTCTCACTCTTATCCTTGAGATCTTCTTCAAAAAATGAGAAATTCATGCCCTCCTTTTTATTGCCATTTCTACATAAAAATTTGCACACTGGAATACTTCTCTAATCTACTCCTCTTTGTTCATAGATGGAATACAAATGGGAGTGCTATCAGCTTGGTCACGGAGGAGAACTGAGGTTCGAAAAGGATTTGAAGCAACTAGTGGAATATCTAGGACACCCGTATCCCGAATTCTTCGGAATACCCCTCAAAGCTCAAGTAGGAGAACCACCTCGGTGGGACGTTTCTACTGATCTAAGAAGAAGGCATGATGCCCCGGTATGGGAAACCATCTGGATTTCTGCAACGGGAAACACTTGGAAGGAAGGACTAATCAAAACTATGCAAGAAGCAATTTCCCGTCTGTGTGGACAAAATGAGGACAAGATCAAGAACACTCGCTTCATTTACTACCCAAGACATGGCTCCATGGGAAGACCGATGACCATGCCCCCACCCCCGGAGATGAACCCCTATGTAGCACCTCAGGACTTCAGGCAGTACAAAACCCGCAGGGATTTGGACAACGCCCTCGCCTCTCGCCAAGCACATCACCCGTGAAGAAGAAGAATCCACCCGGAAGAGTAGTATCACCCCAGCACTTAAGTAGGTGTGAGTTGTATCAGGATCCCCTTGTATCGTAGAGCGATGAATGGTTCTTCAAACCAACGGTGTGTTAGCTTTGTAATGTGTGATGCTTGGTATGAATGAAAAAGTGTTGTTGGTTTTCACCCCCGCAACACTACTCAAGTTTTCAATATTATGAATTTTTTTAACAAAACAAACCATAGAAATTTCCCTCTTATCTTATCATCTACATCAATGTTCAGATGGCCCCTCCCAATCGCACCAACGACGCGATGATGCAACTGCTGCAAACCCTGCTTGCCGACCGAGAAGTCGAGAGAGCTGAACGCCAAGCCAACATTGCTGCACTGCAACAGATAGCTCAGAACAATCAAGGCCACGGAAACCACGATCACCCTGGATCAAAGCTGAAGAACTTTCAACACACCAACCCTCCGGTATTCAACAAGACTGAAGAGCCCCTAGATGCTGATGAATGGCTCCAGACCATGGAGAACAACCTCGAAGTTGCGGGAGTTGAAGCCGCAGAAAAAGTACTGTTCGCCACCCACTACCTGTCAGGACCTGCCAGAGCCTGGTGGACAAGTGCCCGTGCAATGAATGCGGGACAAATGATGACATGGGAAGACTTCAAGCTGAAGTTTAGCAAATACCATGTGCCCCAAGGACTGATCAAGAAGATGAGAGACGAGTTCCGTGAACTCAAGCAAGGAAGGATGTCCGTGGTGGAATACCGCGACAGGTTTCTCACTCTGTCAAGGTACGCCCCGGATGAGACCGACACCAATGAGAAGAGAAAGGAAAGATTTCTGAATGGACTACACGACGAAATGCAGACTGTGTTAGTGAACATTCCGTTCGCTGATTTAGAAGCCCTGGTAGACTCAGCCATACAGATGGAAGGAAAGCTGCATCAGGCCAATGAGAACCGCAAGCGCAGAATGATGAACCAGAATGGACCCCACCATACCCAGAAGTACCGCAACAACTCCTCTGGAGGATTCAACCCAAGATACAACAAGCCCCCTGCCCAGAATTATCGCCCCAACTACCACAACAACAACGGAGGACCCCCGAAGCCCGGAGGCAACAACAACAACAACAACAACAACAACAACAACCACCCCAACAACAGCAACAATAATGGAAACAACAACAACCCCAATACTGCCCCAAGAACTGGAAGCAATGCCACCCCCGTCACCCCGAAGGACAAGTCCACCATCAACTGCTACGAATGTGGAGTTGTGGGTCACTTCTCCAATGAGTGCCCCAAAAAGCTTGCCAGGATTGCCGCCAATACCGCAGCACCTGCTCAGCAACAACGCCGCTTTGCCGGAAGAAGGAACCAGAACAACAACAACGGCCGTCTCTACCACATGACTGCCACCGAAGCTCAGGAAGCACCCCAGACCATGCCAAGTATGTCTTCCTGTTAATAAAACGCTCAATCTCTCTTAGGAACCTAACTTTTCTTAAAATCTCGGGACGAGATTTGTTTAAGGGGGAAGGGTTTGTAACATCCCAAAAATTTCAAAACAAAACAAATGAATTTCCCTAGTTCCAAATTTTGGAACCAACAAAAACTTTTATTAATTAAGTAGGATACATAGTGATCTTGCTTAATGCTTGTGCTATTGCTATGATTGCTGGTTATTAGTAATTGAAGTGATCTTAAACCCTGAACCTCACCCCTCATTTCATCACCCAAGTTAAAATAAAATAAAAGGAAATTAAATAAGAAAGAGGCATATGTGCCTATGGCTATATTTATAAAACTTTACCCTAAGCTTTTCTACTTTGCATAGAGGTTTGGAAAACCTTCATACACCTTACCAAAGGCTTATCAAACCAAATCCAAGTGTTTTCCAAAGAAATTAAAAAGAAACTAAAAATGCCATAGAGGCATATGAGAGTAAAATAGCAAATTTGTGAATTTAAGAATCTTGACCCAAATACATGTTGTGAATGGTGGGATCACTCCTATATACAATTTCAACACTCAACAACACCAATTGAGTCAAGCCAAGTCAAAGTAAAACACAAATGCAACATATGCATAGAGGCATATGTGGCACATAGCCATAATACCCAATTCTTGCCCTATGACTTTGAACCTTGACCAAATGATGGGAAACCATCTCTAAACCTAACCTAATACTAAATTGACCCTAACCCATGTCCAAGTGAAGCAAGATGAACAATTTACAAGTTTAATGAAATTTGACACATCACCTCTTATGTGTTATGGCCATTTTTGCAAATCTTTGAACAAGACCATTTGAATTGGTTTCAATGGTCCTAAAATGTTTCTAAACTAATAAGAACCACATTAGAGTCAACAAAAGTCAACTCAAATGGAGAGAAATCAAATAGGGAGAAAATCCCCAAAATTCACTCACATACACTTAGCCAATTTTGCAAATCTTCAACCAAGGCCACCATTGCTTGACTTATGGTTTCTAAAACTCTTATATAACAAAAACAAACACAAATGCATAAAAGAAACCAGATTCAAATCAAGGGAAATTTCAAATTTGACATACATATGATAATGGTCATATGACCCATTTATAAAATCTTCACTACTTTACCCCCCTGCATTTGAATCTTCCTAAACTAAACTTCGTCAACTATGACCATGTCATCCAAGACCAAGTCAAGGTCAACAACTTTCATGTTGACCATCTCTGCTGAAGTTGACCAGGTTGACCAGAATAAGATGGACAAGTGAGGACTTTGAAATAAAGAGAAGATGATCCACTTTTTGAAACTTTGCAAATCTTCACCAAAATGAACACCACCACCACCTTTCCAACCCTTTATTTGTATGATTAAGCTCCACCAAAAAGAAATCCAAAATTTGAACAAAAGCTTCATGCGGCCATTGTGTCGAGCACCTTGTGTGCATAATCTGGAAATCATGTTACATGCTTATACCCACTGGATTTTGGCCTAAACCACCTTTAACTTGTGATGATCATCACCTCTCTACACCCCTGCACCTCTACACGTCCTTGCTCTTGCTGCTTTAAGCATGGAAAAGCCCTAAACTATCCATGCCGTGTGCATGCCGGCCACACATGCCACTCATCTCTCTGGCTCTCCCCTCTCTCTTTCACCTTGTCATCGAGCATCTATGTACTCCCCTAAGCACGCCTGCACCATCCCTACGAAAAGAGACACACACAAGTGGCCGAACCAGGCGCGCCCATGCACGCCCAGTACCGTGCCAGGCACGCGGTGACCGCGCCCCGACCCAACCCTGGACGCGCCAGGACGCCACCGTGCCCAGTCGCCCTCGTCCTCCTCCTGCATCCCTACGTCTGTATCGAGCACCACCTCCCTCGCCTCTACCCCGTAGACAAGCTCCCTAGCCCGCGCAGGCACCATCATCACCGTCCTCCTCCGCTTTTGGCCGCGCACGCCGTGGCAAAACCCACACGCGCCCGAGCGATCCTATCGCGCCCTGGACGCAACAGCTACGCCTTGAGCATCGCCTAGCCGTCGCCTACACGACGCCCCCATTGCCTTGCCCCTTCGCGTCCTGAATCGCCGACGCCATTGATGACAAGGTATCAACTTGTCAATGCCTATGGATTGTAGGCTAGGGTTTAGTTGGAAGTAGAGGGTAAGTAGATCTCGAAGGTTTCAGCCGAAAAGTACTCGACGAATATGAAAACTAGGGTTTGCCGACAATGATTCGATTGATTCTTCGTCCCTCGACTCCCCCTTTATATAGGAGGTGGAGCCAAGGGATTCGTGCTATACAAGTTTACAGAGTCCGGGACGGTTTCTAACTCATCCCGCCAGATTACAAACAACACTTCCTATTACAACTCTATCTTTCCTTAGTAAATCTTGGGCTCCCGAATCTTCTTATTCTTCGGGTATTGGGCCTCCAGTAAACCCCGGGTACCATCTTCGGCAGGCCCATTTGGGATGCCTATGTCAGTAGCCCCCGAGATTTTGCTTGAATCGTAGAATCAGGGAAAATCTCCACTGTTTATTTTTATTTGGAAGCTTTAACTTTTTTATACTTCTTCACATAAAATTCTATATTGTACAGGGATAATGGTAGTTGGGGCTAGTTCATCTGACGGATCAGGTACTAGTTAACTGCTCTAGTGGCAATCCGCAAAAACCTTCTTCAAAATCACGTCCCTGGACATGATCTCGGGATACTGGTGTAAACTTCGACAGGTGCCGCTTAAGGTCTTACCATTCTGTCGAGTCCCAGTCGAATTTATCGGGTACCTAACGCGTCCGTTAGGATTTTTCTTCGTATCTGTTGATACGGATAAAAGTAGCAGAGCGCAGTCCTTGGCGATGCCACGCCTGTGAGAACGGATCTGGGGTCTTACCTTCGCAAATTTGCGGCATTCAGAAATTGATCGCAACTTCGGCGTTCTGAGAATATATTGTCGAGTGCTTTTCCGGCTGTTGGAATGGCACATTTTATCGAGTCAAATATGACTTATACTGCTCTCCCGATGGGAGTATATGTAGAGTTAATTATAACTCGAAATATACTCTCTTGCTTTTCTACTTTTCCTTTGTTAATTTCATCGGGCACGCGAACAGCGTTCCCGATGGGAGTAGCCCCCGAGGCTACAACCAAGAACTTGTGCTTGGTTGTAGGCTCAACATTTTAGTCCACCTTGTCGCTATATTTTCATTACTTCCCAATATGATCTCTTTCTTCTTCTCTCTTTTTTTTTATCTCTCGGGTGCGCGAACAGCGCTCCCGATGGGAGTAGCTTGAGGCTACAGCCAAGGACTTGTGCTTGGTTGTAGGCTCCCGCAATTTCTATATTTGTCATACTCGAAAATTTACTTTTTTCCGAAGTAGCCCCCGAGCATTTGGGCAAAAACTTGTATTTGATCAAAGGCTCCCGAAGTATTGAATAATTCTTTCTGTCACCACTTTTCTTTTATTTTTCTTGTCGACATACTTCCCTTAATAAAATTTACTTCATCCTTCTCGAATAGTCGTGATTTTTCTGCCCTGTGGGTCCATTGCTTCTACCACGTTGACACGTCGTGCAAGTGGGGGACACACGTCCTCCGCTTTTCCTGGCGCACGTATGGTAACGCCTATCTCAGTAAAAATACTGTTTTGCCCTTGTATCTAGAAGATCCATGCTCACCACACGATTTCTTCATCCAACGGCACACTGCCTCACCCGATTCTTATATAAACCTTTCTTCAACCTCCGTTCATCCCCTTGCTTGCGCCGCTCACCTGTTCCTCTTCGCAAAACTTCCCCTGCGCCCAACTCTCTCCGATCTTCCGCACGCACATACATTGCTCTGCCCATTGCTGTTGATGCCACCGCGCGCGCGTCTGACTCGCCACAGCACTCCGGAATCCAAGATGGCCGCCGAGGATCTTGAGTGGGAGAGATCCAAAATCTCCAACCAAGACACCAACATGCTGAAGAGGCTTGGCCTCATGAAGAAGGAGGACGCCATCCGCTTTCCTAGCGAAGAAAGCTACCCCAAGCCTCCAATGGAGTATCGGGTTAGTTTTGTTGATCATCTCATCCGCGGCCTCTCGACCCCAATCCACGATTTCCTCCGCGGTCTTCTTTTTGTTTATGGGATTCAATTGCACTAATTGACCCCCAATTCCATCCTTCACATTTCTATTTTCATCACACTTTGCGAATGCTTCCTCGGAATCCCTCCCAATTGGGCTCTGTGGAAACGCATTTTCTGCCTCCGCCGCAATGGCTCCCACAACGTCACTTATAACATAGGTGGCGTTGTTATCTGTGTTCGTACTGATGTCGACTATTTCGACGTCAAATTTCCTGATTCTGTCCAAGGATGGCGCAAAAAGTGGCTCTACATTCACGAAGAAAGCGCCAACTCCGTTGAGCACAACATAGTTCCTTTCGACGGAAGTGCCAAAATTCAGCGCCGCCGCTCCTGGGATGCCGAAGCTTCCGAGGAAGAGAAAAAGGCGACAGAGGCGCTCATGTCTCGTATTCGTCAGCTTCAAAACACTCGAGGCAAAGAGCTGTCTGGTGTTCAAATCACTGCTTATTTCCTTAGGATTAGAGTGCAGCCTCTTCAGGCTCGCAAAAATCCCCTTTGGACGTATTCTGGTAAAAATGACGCCAACAGAATCTCCGGTGATCTTTCCACCAAGGACTTGGAGAAGTTGATTCGAAGACTTTCTCGCCTGGGTAAAGACCCAATTCCTTCCTCTTGTCGCGTGGAACCGTACAGCGCCGCCAATCCACTCCCCGAGGTATTTTGTCTTGCCGAGTTTTTACCTTGTTTTGCACTTTCTCTGCATCTCATTATATTGTCATCTCTTTTAATTTTCCTTCTGGTCACTATTTTTTACAGAACCATCCTACTATAACTTCCCTTCCTCCTCTTCCGGAGGGTGGAGAAGTCGAAGAACAGGCCATCGTTGCCGAAGATACTCAAGGTTCTTCTATTCGTGAAAGTGAAGTCGCGGGTTCTCACAAATCTGCGGCTTCTCATGAAAAAGAAGTTGAGTCTGAAGCCAGTGAATCGACGCAATCCCTTCCTCCTGCTGTTTCTCCAAAGAACAAAAGGAAAAGGACTGATGTTGAAGATTCTGGCACCTCTAAGGCTGAAGAAGTTGTTCCTTCTCATCCGAAGGCAGCTTACGATCCTTATGTTGAATCCCTCGTCAGCTCGTAAGTCGTCTTTATTTCTCTCTATTTTTGTACTCGAAATATTTATCTTGTCTTGCTTTTTATGCTGCCGATTTTTTGATTAATAGTGATGACGAGGAAGAAGTTCCAACTACTGACGTGGCTCCTCGGACAAGCACGTCACGTACTGTACTTGCCTCAGACACGCTAGTTGAAGGTGAAGAAACCTCGCCTCCTCAACAAAACGTCGTCACCACTACTCCGCCATCAAGCCCCCTTGCTCCTTCACCAAAAAGGACAAGGGTTGAAAAGATTATTGAACCTGCCCCTCAGTTGGGCAGTTCGTCGACTCTGCTCCTAGATGATGTAAGCTTGTCGACATCTATATTTTCCTTTTTTTGTTTTTTCACACCTTTTCTCTTTTTCATGCCGATGTTTTTCTTGCTGTGTTCTCCTTGAACAGCCTATGATCAAGGATCTTCTCCGCATCGGTTCCCAATTTATTGGGTACCGTGAATATGCTAATAGAGCCGAAGGTAAATACTTTTATACTTGCTGTTTTTTCCCTTGATTTTTTACTCCTGTTGCTTGTCGCGATTTTTGATCTTTCTTTTCTCTCCTTTCCATATCTCGACAGAGAAACTTGCAGAAGCCAACGAGCGCGCCGACGCACTTGCTCGAAAACTTGAGCAAAGTGAGGCGGCTCGTAAGAAAGCCGAACTCGCTGCTAGCAAAGCCAAGGTCGAAGCTGATGAAGCCAAGGCGAAAGCTGCTGGTGTCGAGGGACTGCAGAAAAAACTTGAGGATGCTACAGCTGCCTTAGATGAGCACAAAGCTGCACAAGCTTCTCGTGAAGAAGGAATCCTCAAGCGCCTGAAAACTCAGAGCCGCCGCACTTTCAGTAATTTTGCTGATCTCTTCTATTTTTTATGAGAATCGCTGTTTCTTGTCTTTTCACTAATGCTTTGTTTCCTTGACAGCCCAAACAAACCAGGATTTTGATCTGACAAATCCTGTCGATGATCCTGTTCTTGACGCACTTTCCTATCTGGAGCTTCATGGGTCCGAGATTCGTGAGGGTGTGTCGAATGCTAGCACAGTATTGTCGGCATTGTTCCCCTACTTCTTCCCGAAGAAAGAGGAGCCTGCGACTTTCCTCAACCTTGCCAAGATGTTCAATACGCCGGAAGACCTTGGACTAAAGATGCGCCAAGAAAATATGAAGGTCGCCGTTGAGAACACTGTCGCGTTGGTTGCTGACAGTCGACAGACTATTGACTGGATGAAAGTTGGCGACACCGAGCAAATAGAGCAGTCAAGGTGGAAGTCGCTGATCAAGGCAGCCAAGCCCAACACGAAGAAGATCTTGGCCTATCTCGGGATTAAGCCAGCGTCGACTCCTAGCTCGTCAAGGCCGGAGGTCTAGTTGCATGCCTCTGTTTTTCTTTGTTTCTTTTGCTTTTGTCGCCAAAGTAGTCGTTTGGCGACACGTATTTCCTTAGCTCCACTGTAATGCCCTTGTAATTATTCCAAGAGATTAATAAAAAACTCTATCTTTGCTTGTCGTTTGATTTTATCCTGTTTATATTTCAGTTGATATTTGATAACTATACTCCAACTTCCGCTCCTTCCAATGTGTCGCCTTCTTCTTCTCGCGCGAGGAAAGCTTTTGCTGATACTACACCTGTCGACGATACCTTGTCGCAAGAACTGGACGAACTTCGACAGCAGCTTCAGTATGCGAAGAAGCAAACACTTGTGATGATGGAACAATCTCGCAAGTCATCTGAAGCCGAAAAAGTTGCTCTCCAGCAAGCTCGCGAGGCCGTGGCTGCTAAGGAAATTGCTGCTTCCGAGGCTGAAAAGGCGACTACTCAAGAAAATTTCATGCTCGAATTAATGAATGAAGCCAGTGCAGATATGTCGGGTATGCCTGTTTCATCCTCTGATATCTTTCATCTTCATACTATTGTCTCTTAAAGGTTTCCACTTCTTTGTTTTGATAGGTGCCTTTACTGATGCTGCTGCCGAGGAAGAGAGGGTAAGTGCTAGGACAAACCTCCTTGTTAATCTTTCCCTGGACCATGGTTCTTTGTTTTGGGCTACCCCGGAGAGGACCCGCCAAATTGTCAGATTTCAAGATCGCACCTCTCAAACTCGCGATTTCCTTGACTTCTGTACCAAGACCTTGTCCATGGTTTACAACTCCATGTTTCCTCGGAACGTCCAACCAAAAACTCTTCCTGAATTGATGGAAAGGTTCAAGGATGCTCGCAGTATCCATGATTTTGTCAAAGCTCAACTAGTAGCTGGCGCCAGATTTGCTCTTATCATGCTCCAGATCTGCCACTCGAAGCTTGACCTTACCCAGGTTGTCGAGAAGGTTCACCAAAAGGTAAAACGTCGGAGAGTTGGTGTTGACAGGATTAACACGAAGGTTACGCCCATAGCCGAAGAAATGATTGAGGACCTGCTTCGGATGGATGCCGACTTTTTTGCCGATGGCCATTATGCCGATTTTCTTGGTGCTGCTCCTGAGGAAAACAGAGTTACTCTTGATGACATACTGAATCAAGACTAGTTATTTTCTTCTTGTAGATATTTCTTCTTTGTAATCCATGACTATATTGTAAAGCAATCATTATATTTCTCTGTTTGTCTAGCCCCCGAGTGTTTCGGTGACTCTTTACTATATTTGTATATTTGCGAGGTTTTGAACCAAGGCATTTATATATTTAAGGCGAATATGAGCCCCCGAGCTTTTTATTGAGTACTATTTTGTATTTTTATTGACTCACGAGGTATTTGAATACCAAGGCAAGGTTTTTCTTTTGTCGATGAACTATATTGAAATTCGTCGGAGCAAAGACTTTGGTCATGTCGATAAAGAAGAAAAGTTATATTGTCACTATCTTTATTATATTGCAGCACCGCGAGCCCGCCTCATTAAAAACCTTCTCCGGCCCCACTCGGTGCCCCGAAAAAGGAAAAGAGTGCGTCTGAAAACTCGCGGGTGTTTCAGTACATTGAAGTTTTACAAGGACTATATTTCGACTCTAGGCGTAGAACCGCCTAAGTTGCGCCACGTTCCAGGGGTTTGGCTCCTCCACCCCTGTCTTCTTGTCCTTTATCCTGTATGCTCCTCCTCCAATTACTTCCGTGACGATGTAAGGGCCAAGCCACGGTGACTCGAGTTTTTCATGACTTTTTTGCGTGAGCCGAAGAACTAGGTCGCCCACCTGAAAAGACCTTGGCCGCAAACATCGACTGTGGTAATTTTTCAAGTCCTGTTGATATTTGGTTACCCGAGATAATACTTCATCTCGAGCTTCATCAAGTGCGTCGACGTCGTCCTCTAGCGCTCTTCTCGATGTTTCTTCATCATATTCAGCGACACGTGGAGAGTTGTGCTCTATCTCGATTGGTAGTACTGCTTCTGCTCCATGAACCAGAAAAAACGGAGTTTCCTGCGTTCCACTGTTTGGTGTTGTTCGGATGCTCCACAACACGCTTGGTAGTTCTTCTGGCCAGGTATGTCGAGCTTTTTCCAGTGGTCCTAACAAGCGCTTCTTGATGCCATTGCAGATGATACCATTGGCTTTCTCGACTTGCCCATTGGTTTGAGGATGTGCAACTGACGCAAAGTTCAGCTTGATACCCACCTCTTCGCAATAATCTTTGAATTCATGGGATGTGAAGTTACTGCCGTTGTCTGTGACGATGCTATGGGGCACTCCAAATCTGAAGACGAGGCCTTTTACGAATTTTACTGCGGATGCTCCATCTGGTGAATTTATCGGCTTTGCTTCTATCCACTTTGTAAACTTATCGACAGCTACCAGCATATACTCCTTTCCTCCTGGCCAGGATTTGTGCAACTTGCCCACCATATCAAGTCCCCATTGAGCAAAGGGCCATGACAATGGTATTGGTGCTAGCTCTGCTGCTGGAGAGTGAGGTTTTGCGGCAAACCTTTGACACGCGTCGCAAGTTCTTACTATGTCCTTGGCGTCCTCGATTGCTGTCAACCAGTAGAATCCTGCCCGAAAAACTTTGGCTGCGATAGCTCGACTACTTGCGTGGTGGCCACATATTCCCTCGTGTACATCCTTCAGAATTATTCTTCCTTCTTCTGGTGTGACGCACCTTTGCAAGACGCCTGAAATACTTCGCTTATACAATTCTCCCTTGACCACCGTGAAAGCTTTGGAGCGTCGAATTACTCGCCTTGCCTCTACTGGATCGTCGGGTATTTCTTTTCTGAGGATGTATGATATGTACGGCTGCATCCATGGTACCTGTATCACCATGACCAGGTCCTGATCTTCCTCTTCTTCCTCTTGCTTTTCCTTGGTAGCCCCCGAGGGTTTCTTTTCCTTCTTTTTTGATTTTGTCGACTTAGTGGATCTTTCTGTTATCTCTTCCCAGAATACCCCTGGCGGGACTGCAAGGCATTGAGACCCGATATTTGCAAGAACGTCGGCTTCGTCGTTGCTCAATCTACTAATATGATTTACTTCGCATCCATCGAACAACTTCTCGAGCTCGTTGTACACCTCCTTGTATGCCATCATGCTATCATTGACTGCGTCACATTGGTTCATAACTTGTTGAGCCACCAACTGTGAGTCGCCAAAGATTTTCAGTCGGGTTGCACCACAGGCTTTCGCCATCTTCATCCCGTGTATGAGGGCCTCATATTCTGCTTCATTGTTAGATGCGTTGGGGAACGTCATCCGAAGGATGTACTTCAACTTGTCGCCTTCAGGTGATATGAGTACTACTCCTGCGCCAGCTCCTTCTAGTCTTTTGGACCCGTCGAAGTTCATGGTCCAAGTTCTCGACAAATCTGGAGGTCCTGTATTTTGCAACTCCATCCACTCTGCGATGAAGTCCGGCAGTATTTGCGATTTTATTGCTTTTCTTTTTTCATACGTGATGTCCCGAGGAGAAAGTTCTATTCCCCAAAGGGAGACACGACCCGTAGCTTCTGGGTTGTTCAGTATATTTGACAAGGGAGCTTCATTGACCACTATGATCGGATGTGCCGAAAAATAGTGGCGCAATTTTCGTGCTGTCGTGAATACTCCATATGCTATCTTTTGGTACTGCGGATACCTTTGTTTTGATGGCGATAAAACTTCGCTGACGAAGTATACTGGCCTCTGCACGCCGTGGAGTTTTCCTTCTTCTTCCCTTTCGACAACTAGCACCGTGCTCACCACTTGGGGTGTGGCTGCGATATATAGCAGGAGGGGTTCCCTTTCTTTTGGTGCCACCAGAATTGGCGGTGTCGAAATTGTGCGCTTCAAATCCTCGAAAGCTCTGTCGGCTTCTTCGTTCCACTGGAATTTATCTCCTTGTTTTATCAAAGCGTAGAACGGCAGTGCTTTTTCTCCCAGCCTAGCGACGAATCTGCTCAGAGCTGCGACTCGCCCCGTTAGCTGTTGTATCTCCTTCAACTTTGTTGGCTTCCTCATTGTTACGATAGCCTGTATTTTGTCGGGATTTGCTTCAATCCCTCTTGCTGAGACTAGAAACCCCAAAAGTTCTCCTCTTTGGGACGCCAAAGGAACACTTCGTCGGGTTCAGTTTGAGGCAGAACTTATCAAGGTTGTCGAAGGTTTCCTTGAGATCCTCGATCAGCGTTGCCCCCTTTTTTGATGTTATGACGACATCATCAATGTATACTTGCACGTTCTTCCCAATCTGTGTCGCCAAACACTTCTGCATCATCCTTTGATATGTTGCTCCCGCATTTTTTAGACCAAAGGGCATTGTTCTGTAGCAAAACACGCCGTAAGGTGTAATAAACGCGGTCTTTACTTCATCTTCTTCTTTCAATCTGATCTGGTTATAACCAGAATATGCATCCAGGAAGGAAAGACGTTCACATCCAGCCGTGGAGTCGATAATTTGATCGATCCTCGGGAGGGGAAAGTGATCCTTTGGACAATGTTTATTGACACACGTAAAGTCGACGCACATGCGAAGGACCTTAGTGTTTTTCTTCGGCACCAGCACAGGATTTGCTACCCATGTGGCTTCTGTGAATATCTCTTTGATAAAACCAGCTTCTTGTAGTCGATTAATTTCTGACAGCATGGCTTTGCGGTTTGGTTCCGAAAAACGCCGCAAAGGTTGTTTGATTGGTCTCGCTAGTGGATCCAAGTTTAGGTGGTGCTCGGCAAGTTCCCTGGGTACTCCTGGCATGTCAGCTGGACACCATGCGAAGATTTTCCAGTGCTCACGGAGGAACTCGACGAGCGCGCTTTCCTATGCGATATCCATGTCGTTTGCGATAGATGTCGTCTTTTTTGGGTCTGTCGGGTGAATCTGCACCTCTTTTGAATTTTTCTCGGTACTGAAAGTTGATTCTTTGTTTGGCCTTCCAACGTCTGGCAAGATGCGTCGTAATCGGTCATGCTTTTTGACGCCAAGTACTCAGCTTGCATCCCGAAGGTTTCTGACAACCGGTGGAAATCCTTGTCGCACTTATCGGCTAAGGCAAAGCTTCCTTTAACTGTGATTGGTCCCTTTGGTCCAGGCAACCTCCACAACAAGTATGTATAGTGTGGCACTGCCATAAATCTAGCATATGCTGGTCGTCCCAGCAGAGCGTGATATTGCGACGGAAAATCCACGACTTCAAACTCGAGCCTCTCGATTCTATAATTTTCTCGGGTCCCAAACTGAACGTCGAGATTGATTTTTCCCAATGGATAACTTGGTTTCTCCGGTGTGATGCCATGGAACCTTGTGTCTGTTGGTTTCAAGTTTGCTAAGGATATGTTCATCTTCCTCAATGTATCTGCATACATAAGGTTTAAGCTGCTGCCGCCGTCTATGAACACTCGAGAGACATCAAATCCCGCGATAACTGCTGGCAGAATAAGTGCTGACTGCCCTGGTCGAGGAACTTGCTGCGGATGATCTGCTATTGTGAAGCCGATATCTTGTCCTGACCAATTAAGGTACTCAACTGTTGGTGGAGGCATTTTCTCTGCCATAAACACCTGTCGTGAGATTACTTTCTGAGCTCTATTGGATGGCCTTCCCTTCTGAATCATCGACACTGCTCCATTGGAATTAGGATCAACATAAGGTGGTGGTGCAGGTGCTGCCGCTATTCTGAGCTGATGCCGATTGTCGTCTGTAATCGCGGGAGGAGGCGGCAAGTGAATCTCGCTTCTGGGTTCTCGAGGATTTCTCTGTGCTGCCCGCGCATTAGCGTTCTCTGCATACCGCAACATTGCTTGAAAATTTCGACAATCCTTCTGCAAGTGCCCTGACTGTCTTTTTCCGTTGCTGTCGAGGAAAAAATGCATCTGGCACGGTCCGTTCATCATCTCTTCAGGGGACACGAAAGGTCTTGGGAACCTAGGCCCGCTATTTTGCCTGTTGCGTGAATCATCCCTGTTATCACCTCGCTGTTCACTGCTTCTCTGGTAATCATCTCTGTTGCTTCCTCCTGTATTTGTCCGAAAACCTGCCGAAATTTGTCCTGGAGCGTCGTAGTTCTGGTACGTCCGAGGAAATCTTCGCCTCGGTTGATAGTTTCGACCGCGGTCCTCCTCTGGCGACCTGTGTCGTTTGTTGTGGACAGCGTCTTCTCCATCTGCCCATTTATTTGCTATCTCCATTAACGCGGATACTGTCTTTGGATTGGTCCTTCCCAAGTCTTCGACGAAATCTCCACGCCTGACTCCTGCGACAAACGCATCTATTGCTCTCTCGTCAGATATATTTTCTGCCGAGTTTTTAATGATATTCCACCTCTGGATGTACTTCCTCATTGGCTCATCTGGCTTTTGTCGACACGCTCTCAACTCCTCTAACGACGCGGGTTTTTTGCACGTGGATCTAAAGTTCTTGACGAACACATCCTCGAAACTTTCCCAGCTGTCGATGGATCCTGGAGCGAGTTTCTTTATCCAAGATCGTGCGGCTCCACTCAAATGCACCTGGATGCTTTGCATGGCTGTTGCCCTAGTTCCTCCTGTGAGCTTCACCGTCTCCAGATAGTCGACTAGCCAATCCTCTGGATCTTGAAGGCCGTCGAACTTCTTGAAATTATCGGGTAACTTGAATCCTGAGGGGACTCGAGTTTTCCGGACTCTCCTCGTAAAGCACGGCAAGCCACACATATCTTCGTCGGTCAGCTCCGGAGATTGCCGATGATCCCTTCTGCTCTGCCGCGCTCTGTCGACTCTTGCTTGTGCTGCTGTGTCTCTTGCTCCACTTGGTCCTTCGGGTGCTGCCGCTGTTGCTGCTGCGGGTCGTGGACTATTTTGTCTTGCCGCTCCTTCGGGAGGCGTTGATACAAACGCTGTCCCCATAGCTCCAACTCCTGCTACCGCCATATTGTATAGTGTTTCCCTTGGATCACCTGGAGGTGGTTTAGATGCAAGGATAAAAGCATGTGTCGCCATATACCCAGCCTCTGGTGTCTTAGGGATGATATTTCCTCTTGTATCTATCGACATAAAGGACATGTCGAGGTTTTGGACCAAGTGCTCTCTTTCTGCTTCGGGTATATGTTGCAGCCTTGATCTTGCTCTGTTCCGCGCCTCCCGGTGGCTATCACCCGTAGTTCTAGATTGTCGACTTAGATCTGCCCTTCTCCTGCTGGATGCAGAAGCTGCCTCCTTCCTCCTGTTCAATTCAGCTGTCTGTTTTTCCAATTCCCTGGCAGCTCGTGCGAGCCTATATTGATATGCTTGCAATTCTTCTGGTGTGGCTGTGGTAGCCATTGGTTCTGTGCCGTTCATGGCTCTTGCGGCTCTGTCCCATGCTGCTTGTGAAAGTTGAACTCTATCTCGCGGCTCTGGCCCGACGTATTTGTTGCCCAGGCCTTGTCGCAGATTGGAGGGATCGACGTATGGATTTCCCAGACTGTCGAAAGCCTCAGATGTTTCCTCTTGATCTTCAATGGCGTAAATCTGATGATACTTTGTACTCAGATCTACGTTGGGTTTGGTGACATCATCATTGAGATTGATGAAGACCTTGCCCACTGTGAGAGATTTGTCGATGAAGTCGTAACTGTCGACATCGCTTGAGCCATCGCTTATATATGAGTCCGCGGATGACTCAAACGACATGTCGTTGAAGATCTTGGCGAGTTTCTCTCTTGTTCTGGTGCTGACGTAACGTGTCGCCGAGGTTTCTTCTTCTCCTGACTCGGTTGACGATGCATAGCTTGAAAAATCTGAATCGATCACCGACGATCCCGACGAAATCGGAATCTCGACACGATACGATCCTTCCTTCTCGACGCGAAAGTGAAACCTTCCGAACGTCATCTCCATGGGCTCCGCCAGATACGCATATGCATCCAAACGGGAGGGTGGGTGAGGAACAAAATCGACAAGACCAGCAGCGATCTGTTTACCTCGATCCATTGTGTTGCTTGCGGTTGACGATGTCGAAGATCTTGAGCGTGCCATCGAGATCAGCTCCTTACGCCTCTAGTTCCCACAGACGGCGCCAATTGACAAGGTATCAACTTGTCAATGCCTATGGATTGTAGGCTAGGGTTTAGTTGGAAGTAGAGGGTAAGTAGATCTCGAAGGTTTCAGCCGAAAAGTACTCGACGAATATGAAAACTAGGGTTTGCCGACAATGATTCGATTGATTCTTCGTCCCTCGACTCCCCCTTTATATAGGAGGTGGAGCCAAGGGATTCGTGCTATACAAGTTTACAGAGTCCGGGACGGTTTCTAACTCATCCCGCCAGATTACAAACAACACTTCCTATTACAACTCTATCTTTCCTTAGTAAATCTTGGGCTCCCGAATCTTCTTATTCTTCGGGTATTGGGCCTCCAGTAAACCCCGGGTACCATCTTCGGCAGGCCCATTTGGGATGCCTATGTCAATTGATGACTAGCCGCTCCGCCACGGCCACCCCCTCATACTATAAATAGAGACCCCCTCAGCCTTCTCCTTCCACACCAAACTCGCTCCACTCTTCCTTCTGATCCTCCTCGATCCCTCTCTCACCCACATTGCGCAGTAGAACGCTCCAATCGAGACATCGATCGCCGGAGTCCGCTGCAGAACCACCCTTCGATTTAGGCCACCCCAAGCGACGCCGCGACCACCAGTCAACTCCTCATCATCTACAACCTCTCCTCGAACCAGCGCCACCCCTCGCCGGAGCTCCGTCAAGCCGCCGACCCCCTACCTCGCCGTCGCAGCACGCCCTCCTCCCCCGTCGACGACGACGACGGTCGATCGTTGGATCAGCTTCTGATCGCACGGCTCAGGTGAGTGGATACCGATTCGGTGAATTAACCCACTGACGCCTGGGCCCCATCTTGTCAGGCGGCCCGCTCACGCCAGACGCGTAGCTGGGCCAGCCCAACTCCTCTCCCTCTCTCTGGCCCATCAAGTTTCCCGCGCTGGCCCTTTTATTTGAATTCAATTAATTCTTTTAGTTTGAAAATCAATACTGGTCTGTCCTATAAATTGAATAGTTAAAATTCTACAAACTCAAATTTAGCAAATCAAAATGTTCTGGAAAGCTTATGATTTGCTCTAACTAACCCCACTGGATTCAACCCCATATTTTGTGTAGTTTTTGAATAGAAAAAATAACAAAACAGATACTTTTCAGTATTCAAATAAATCTTAAAAATCAACCATTATGAATTTTGAAGTAAATCCAATTGCAATAATTCACATTTAGCAAACCCTAATTTACTATGTAAAAATATGATAGGTGTTCTGTATATGATAATGGGCTAGAATCAAAATATTGGCTATGTAGTCAATACTAGCCCATTTAAACTATTTCCAATTTTAGGAATTTAAACCAATGAGGTGTAGCACCTCATTTAAATCATTCTCACAAGTAATTTGAAGTAATGTGTTGACCTTTAAATGCTTAGGCTCATACTTGCCCACTTGTATTTTTTTAAAATCTAAATAGTATTTACATTTGCCATGGTTATTTAAATCACATGAGATGATGGATCTCATTTAAACCCCTTTTCTCAAATACTAAGTGTGAAGTGTTGACCTTGGTCAACATGGGATCATCCCTGGTTATTTGAGAATATTGAATCACCTCAATAGTAGTTTTTAAATTAGTTACAACTATGTGTTAAATCATATGAGAGGTTTTACTCTCATTTAAATCTTGTTCTCAAGTAATTCAACATGAGGTAGTGGCCATGGTCTATATACTCTCATATTGAGTTATTTGGTGGCATTAAATCACTACCATGTTAGTATTAAATTGCATGAGGTATGGAACCTCATTTAAATCACTTTCTCAAATGATAAGTATGAAGAGGTTGACTTTGGTCAACCTAGGTCATATATTATTCATAAGAGAGATTAAATCTTAAGAAGAGGAAATTGTTTCTCCAAACCAAAGAGAAACCTTAATTTAAATTTTCAATGAGAGGAAATTATTTCTCCTAATATTAAATAAAGAAACCCTAGAATAATTTGTTGATAAATGTTAAGTAGTGATGCTAAGATCCATTGTGTGAGCCATTAAGGCAAATTAAGACTACTTAAGTGTTGTTTGGTGATTGTATCCTCGTATTCGTTTATAGACGCTAGTACCGGAGACTATCAAGAGGAAGAGGTCTTCTACCAAGAGGAAGAGCAAGAAAACTTTGATCACCTCACCAACCAAGGCAAGCTAACACTCTTGCAAGGTTCCCTTGTGCAAAGCTCTACAAGAGCAAGGCACCATTACATTTTACTTTATGAACCTATCCCAAGTTTCTACTTTACAAGATTTACTTGATTTTATTTATCAAAGTTACTTTTTGATTTATGATTCACCTAGTTGAGTTATAGAGTAGTACAAGAGAATCACACTTAGCCTAGCAAGCTCCAAGATACTTAGCACCCCTCATAACTAGTGGCTAGTGCTCAATATTAAAAGTGACTACTCTAGTGGGAACTTGTGAATTGAAATGACTTTGAAAACCTTGGAATGATGAGTCATTCTATTGAGAGATTTTGAAGGTGAATATGACTGGTGAATGACTTGGTGAATTTTACTAAAACACTGATGGTTGGGTTCGGATGCGATACCATTCCAATTTTACAAGTACCCCCACAATACCTGAATCTGGGTAAGGCTTAGCTGGAAACTTATGTATTTTAGTATGGGTTCCCTCTAAACAAGCGTCATAGGGGTTATGCCGAGGCTGCCTCCGTACTGGTGAAATGATGTGAAATGACGTGAATTGAGGTGAATGTCCGGCCCAAGCCCTGTGCAGTTCCCGGGTTGACTGCGGTTTTCACCGGGAGGCCAAGCTCATGGGGAGAGGTGCTCATACTAGAGTATGTAAATGAAAGGTTAGGATTGGTAGTTCGCGTACTGCGTACGATAAATCAGGGCCAGTTACCCCTGACGAACTATTGCAATTGTTGTGGCACAAGTGTACAACCTCTGCAGAGTTAAACCTATTCGAATAGCCGCGTCCGCGGTTATGGACAGTTGGAAAGGCCATACTGTTCCGTCATCAGAATTTTTCTAAAAATATGAATGGTGACTTGTGATTTGAATTGAAAGGTGACTTTGACTTTGAATCACAACTGAGTTGTGGGAATGACACTAATGTTCCCACTTGAGTTAGTTAAATGAAGAGGCTTTGATTATTAAAGTGTTTATGAAATAAAACTGGCTTTATGCAAATGAAACTAGAGCTTAGAACCCCCTTACTATAGTTGATAGTACTTACCTTAGTATTAGTTTGCGAGTACTTTAAAGTACTCATGGCTGTGTCCCTGGCTATTCAAATGGCCAGACTATGAAGACGAGTACCAGAACCCGGAAGAAGGACAGCAGGACGTCTACGACAACTAGGATCACTCCTGACGTCAACAATGCTCCGTGGAATAGATGGACTACTACTACGCTACTTTCGCTTCCGCTATGTGCTATGTAATGAATAAATAGAACTTCTATTATTGTAATGAGACTGGATCATGTGATCCTTTATTTGTAAGACGATTATGGTATGTAATGAATGATGTGTTGTGATATCAATCTATTATGTCTCGCAAAAACAATATTCCTGGGATTGCGAGGAATGGCATAATAGGCATCTGGACTTAAAAATCCGGGTGTTGACAATAACAGGCGGTACTAAAAGACCAATATCATTATAATCATCATAAATAGGAGGCAAAGTATCATCAAAGTAAATTTTCTCCTCAATGCTTGGGGGACTAAAAATATCATGCTCATCAAAGCCTGCTTCCCCAAGCTTAGAATTTTCCATATCATTAGCAACAATGGTGTTCAAAGCGTTCATACTAATATGTTCCATAGGTTTTTTAATTTTCGCATCAAACCATCCATGTCTTAAATCAGGAAATAGAATAAGAAGCTCATTGTTGTCCATTATGCCAAACTAGTGTAAACAAGAAACAAAAAGATGCAATTGCAGGATCTAAAGGAAATAACTTCGAGCACTCACACACCGGCAATAAGACTAGGAAATAGCTTAGTAGTCGGAGGATGTGAATACCTTTTACCTTACCTCCCCGGCAACGGCGCCAGAAAAGTGCTTGATGTCTACGGGTGCTTCTATTCTTGTAGACAGTGTTGGGCCTCCAAGAGCAGAGGTTTGTAGAACAGCAGCAAGTTTCCCTTAAGTGGATCACCCAAGGTTTATCGAACTCAGGGAGGAAGAGGTCAAAGATATCCCTCTCATGCAACCCTGCAACCACAAAGCAAGAAGTCTCTTGTGTCCCCAACACACCTAATAGGTGCACTAGTTCGGCGAAGAGATAGTGAAATACAAGTGGTATGAATGAATATGAGCAGTAGTAACGGCGCCAGAAAAGTGCTTGCTGGCGTGCAGTTGATGGAAGTAATATTGCAGGAAGTAAACAAGCAGTAAAACAGTAAACAAGCAATAGCAGTATTTAGGAACAAGGCCTAGGGATCATACTTTCACTAGTGGACACTCTCAACATTGATCACATAACAGAATAAATAAATAGATGCTAGACTCTACACCCTCTTGTTGGATGATGAACACCACTAACTGTGTAGGATTACACGAACCCTCAATGCCGGAGTTAACAAGCTCCACAATATTCAATGTTCATATTTAAATAACCTTAGAGTGCATGACAGATCAACATAACCAAACCAAGTACTAACATAGCATGCACACTGTCACCTTCACACTACGAAAGGAGGAATAGATCACATCAATACTATCATAGCAATAGTTAACTTCATAATCTACAAGAGATCACAATCATAGCCTACGCCAAGTACTACACGATGCACACACTGTCACCATTACACCGTGCAGGAGGAATAAACTACTTTAATAACATCACTAGAGTAGCACACAGATAAATTGTGATACAAAACACATTGCAATCATAAAGGGATATAAATAAGCACTTCACTATGCCATTCATAACAGTGAATAAGTATTCTGTGAAATATAGCCTAAGAGACCCACACGGTGCACACACTGTCACCTTTACACACGTGGGACAAGGAGTCTCCGGAGATCACATAAGTAAAATCCACTTGACTAGCACAATGACATCTAGATTACAAGCATCATCATATGAATCTCAATCATGTAAGGCAGCTCATGAGATTATTGTATTGAAGTACATAGGAGAGAGATTAACCACATAGCTACCGGTACAGCCCCGAGCCTCGATGGAGAACTACTCCCTCCTCATGGGAGACAGCAGCGTTGATGAAGATGGCGGTGGTGTCGATTGAGAAGCCTTCCGGGGGCACTTCCCCATCCCGGCGGCGTGCCGGAACAGAGACTCCTGTCCCCCAGATCTTGGCTTCGCGATGGCGGCGGCTCTGGAAGGTTTTCTCTGGTTTCGTCGAACTTGATAGGGTTTTCGCGACGGAGGCTTTAAGTAGGCGGAAGGGCAAGGTCGGTGGAGTCCTGGTGGGACCACACACTAGGCCGGAGCGGCCAGGGCTTGGGCCGCGCCGCCCTACTGTGTCCCCAACTCGTGGCCCCACTTCGTTTCCCCTTCAGATTTCTGGAAGCTTCGTGGAAAAATAGGACCCTGGGCGTTGATTTCGTCCGATTCCGAGAATATTTCCTTACTAGGATTTCTGAAACCAAAAATAGCAGAAAACAGCAACTGGCCCTTCGGCATCTCGTCAATAGGTTAGTTCCGGAAAACTGATACGTCCAATTTGCATCACTATTTTATATCATAATTTGCTGTTATTCATTGATATATTTCATATTGGGACACAATACTTATGTTATTTCATCTATTTTGCATGTTTCATCATTATTGGAGGATCAAGCACCGGAGCCAGGATTCTGCTGGAAAAAGCACCGTCAGAACGCAATATTTCGGAAGATCAACTGTGGAAGGAAATTATACCAAAAATCCTAATTTTCAAGATGACGAAGGAAGCCAGAAGGAGGAGCCAGTGATACGTCTCCGACGTATCGATAATTTCTTATGTTCCATGCCACATTATTGATGTTATCTACATGTTTTATGCACACTTTATGTCATATTCGTGCATTTTCTGGAACTAACCTATTAACAAGATGCGGAAGTGCCAGTTGCTGTTTTCTGCTGTTTTTGGTTTCAGAAATCCTAGTAAGGAAATATTCTCGGAATTGGACGAAATCAAAGCCCAGGGGCCTATTTTTCCACGAAGCTTCCAGAAGTCCGAAGGAGAGACGAAGAGGGGCCACGAGGGGGCCACACCCTAGGGCGGCGCGGCCCCCCCTTGGCTGCGCGGCCCTGTGGTGTGGGGCCCTCGTGCCGCCTCTTGACCTGCCCTTCCGCCTACAAATAGCCTCCGTGACGAAACCCCCAGTACCGAGAGCCACGATACGGAAAACCTTCCAGAGATGCCGCCAACGCCGATCCCATCTCGGGGGATCCAGGAGATCGCCTCCGGCACCCTGCCGGAGAGGGGAATCATCTCCCGGAGGACTCTACGCCGCCATGGTCGCCTCCGGTGTGATGTGTGAGTAGTCTACCCCTGGACTATGGGTCCATAGCAGTAGCTAGATGGTTGTCTTCTCCCCATTGTGCTATCATTGTCGGATCTTGTGAGCTGCCTAACATGATCAAGATCATCTATCTGTAATTCTATATGTTGCGTTTGTTGGGATCCGATGAATAGAGAATACTTGTTATGTTGATTATCAAAGTTATATCTATGTGTTGTTTATGATCTTGCATGCTCTCCGTTATTAGTAGATGCTCTGGCCAAGTTGATGCTAGTAACTCCAAGAGGGAGTATTTATGCTCGATAGTGGGTTCATGTCTCCGTGAATCTGGAGGGGTGACAAGAACCTCTAAGGTTATGGATGTGCTGTTGCCACTAGGGATAAAACATTAGTGCTATGTTCAAGGATGTAGTCACTAGTTACATTACGCGCAATACTTAATGCAATTGTCTGTTGTTAGCAACTTAATACTGGAGGGGGTTCGGATGATAACCTGAAGGTGGACTTTTTAGGCATAGATGCAGTTGGATGGCGGTCTATGTACTTTGTCGTAATGACCAATTAAATCTCACTATACTCATCATGATATGTATGTGCATTGTCATGCTCTCTTTATTTGTCAATTGCCCAACTGTAATTTGTTCACCCAACATGCTGTTTGTCTTATGGGAGAGACACCTCTAGTGAACTGTGGACCCGGTCCAATTCTCTTTCTTGAAATACAATCTCTTGCAATACTTGTTCTACTGTTTTCTGCAAACAATCATCTTCCACACAATACGGTTAATCCTTTGTTACAGCAAGCCGGTGAGATTGACAACCTCACTGTTTCGTTGGGGCAAAGTACTTTGGTTGTGTTGTGCAGGTTCCACGTTGGCGCCGGAATCCCTGGTGTTGCGCCGCACTACATCTCGCCGCCATCAACCTTCAACGTGCTTCTTGACTCCTACTGGTTCGATAAACCTTGGTTTCTTACTGAGGGAAACTTGCTGCTGTACGCATCACACCTTCCGCTTGGGGTTCCCAACGAGCGTGTGCTTTACGCGTCATCAAGCTAAATTTCTGGCGCCGTTGCCGGGGAGATCAAGACACGCTGCAAGGGGAGTCTCCACTTCTCAATCACTTTACTTTGTTTTTGTCTTGCTTAGTTTTATTTACTACTTTGTTTGCTGCACTAAATCAAAATACAAAAAATTAGTTGCTAGTTTTACTTTATTTGCTATCTTGTTTGCTATATCAAAAACACAAAAAAATTAGTTTACTTGCATTTACTTTATCTAGTTTGCTTTATTTACTGTTGCTAAAATGGCCAACGCTGAAAATACTAAGTTGTGTGACTTCACAACCACAAATAATAATGATTTCTTATGCACACCTATTGCTCCACCTGCTACTACAGCAGAATTCTTTGAAATTAAACCTGCTTCTTGAATCTTGTTATGCGAGAGCAATTTTCTGGTGTTAGTTCTGATGATGCTGCTGCCCATCTTAATAATTTTGTTGAACTATGTGAAATGCAAAAATATAAAGATGTAGATGGTGATATTATTAAACTAAAATTGTTCCCTTTCTCATTAAGAGGAAGAGCTAAAGATTGGTTGCTATCTCTGCCTAAGAATAGTATTGATTCATGGACTAAATGCAAGGATGCTTTTATTGGTAGATATTATCCCCCTGCTAAAATTATATCTTTGAGGAGTAGCATAATGAATTTTAAACAATTAGATACTGAACATGTTGCTCAAGCTTGGGAAAGAATGAAATCTTTGGTTAAAAATTGCCCAACCCATGGACTGACTACTTGGATGATCATCCAAACCTTCTATGCAGGACTAAATTTTTCTTCACGGAATTTATTGGATTCAGCTGCTGGAGGTACCTTTATGTCCATCACTCTTGGTGAAGCAACAAAGCTTCTTGATAATATGATGATCAACTACTCTGAATGGCACACGGAAAGAGCTCCACAAGGTAAGAAGGTAAATTCTGTCGAAGAAACCTCTTCCTTGAGTGATAAGATTGATGCTATTATGTCTATGCTTGTGAATGGTAGGCCTAATGTTAATTCTAATAATGTTCCGTTAGCGTCATTAGTTGCTCAAGAAGAACATGTTGATGTAAACTTCATTAAAAATAATAATTTCAACAACAATGCTTACCGGAACAATTCTAGTAACAACTATAGGCCATATCCTTATAATAATGGCAACGGCTATGGTAATTCTTATGGGAATTCTTACAACAATAATAGGAGTTCACCCCCTGGACTTGAAGCCATGCTTAAAGAATTTATTAGTACACAAACTGCTTTTAACAAATCTGTTGAAGAAAAGCTTGGGAAAATTGATATACTTGCTTCTAAAGTCGATAGTCTTGCTGCTGATGTTGATCTTTTGAAATCGAAAGTTTTGCCTAATGAAAATCATCATAATAAAATTGTTACTACAGCAAATGCCATTCAAGTTAGAATTAATGAGAATATAAGATTAATGGCTGAACTGCGTGCTAGGTGGGATAGAGAAGAAAATGAAAAACTAGCTAAAGAGAATAATGTAGCTAAAGTTTGGACTATTACCACCACTAGTAATGCTAATGTTACACATGTTGCTGCACCTCCTACTAATACTAATAAAAGAATTGGTGTTAGCAATGTTTCCACTTCTAATGCAAAGCGCGAAAAACTGCCTGAAACTGCTAAAACTGCTGAAACTGCCTGTGATAAAGCTGCTGAAATTTTTTCCAACATTGGGGATGATGATCCCATTGCTTTAGATTATAATGGTTTGAATTTTGATGATTGCCACATCTCTGAAGTTATAAAGTTCTTGCAAAAACTTGCTAAAAGTCCTAATGCTAGTGCTATAAATTTGGCTTTCACGCATCATATTACAAATGCTCTCATAAAAGCTAGAGAAGAGAAACTAGAGCGTGAAACCTCTATTCCTAAAAAGCTAGAGGATGGTTGGGAGCCCATCATTAAGATGAAGGTTAAAGATTTTGATTGTAATGCTTTATGTGATCTTGGTGCAAGTATTTCTGTTATGCCTAAGAAAATTTATAATATGCTTGACTTGCCACCGCTGAAAAATTGTTATTTGGATGTTAATCTTGCTGATCATTCTACAAAGAAACCTTTGAGTAAGGTTGATAATGTTCGTATTACCGTTAACAATAACCTTGTTCCCGTTGATTTTGTTGTCTTGGATATTGAATGCAATGCATCTTGTCCCATTATATTGGGAAGACCTTTTCTTCGAACTGTTGGTGCTACTATTGATATGAAGGAAGGTAATATAAAATATCAATTTCCTCTCAAGAAAGGTATGGAACACTTCCCTAGAAAGAGAATGAAGTACCCTTTTGATTCTATTATGAGAACAAATTATGATGTTGACACTTCGTCTCTTGATAATACTTGATACACACTTTCTGCGCCTAGCTGAAAGGCGTTAAAGAAAAGCGCTTATGGGAGACAACCCATGTTTTTACCTACAGTACTTTGTTTTTATTTTGTGTCTTGGAAGTTGTTTACTACTGTAGCAACCTCTCCTTATCTTAGTTTTGTGTTTTGTTGTGCCAAGTTAAGCCGTTGATAGAAAAGTAAGTACTAGATTTGGATTACTGCACAGTTCCAGATTTCTTTGCTGTCACGAATCTGAGTCCACCTCCCTGTAGGTAGCTCAGAAAATTAAGCCAATTTACGTGCATGATCCTCAGATATGTACGCAACTTTCATTCAATTTGAGCATTTTCATTTGAGCAAGTCTGGTGCCATTTTAAAATTCGTCAATACGAACTGTTCTGTTTTGACAGATTCTGCCTTTTATTTCGCATTGCCTCTTTTGCTATGTTGGATGAATTTCTTTGATCCACTAATGTCCAGTAGCATTATGCAATGTCCAGAAGTGTTAAGAATGATTGTGTCACCTCTGAATATGTCAATTTATATTGTGCACTAACCCTCTAATGAGTTGTTTCGAGTTTGGTGTGGAGGAAGTTTTCAAGGATCAAGAGAGGAGTATGATGCAACATGATCAAGGAGAGTGAAAGCTCTAAGCTTGGGGATGCCCCGGTGGTTCACCCCTGCATATATCAAGAAGACTCAAGCGTCTAAGCTTGGGGATGCCCAAGGCATCCCCTTCTTCATCGACAACATTATCAGGTTCCTCCCCTGAAACTATATTTTTATTCCATCACATCTTATGTGCTTTTTCTTGGAGCATCGGTTTGTTTTTGTTTTTTGTTTTGTTTGAATAAAATGGATCCTAGCATTCACTTTATGGGAGAGAGACACGCTCCACTGTAGCATATGGACAAGTATGTCCTTGGTTTCTACTCATAGTATTCATGGCGAAGTTTCTCCTTCGTTAAATTGTTATATGGTTGGAATTGGAAAATGATACATGTAGTAATTGCTATTAATGTCTTGGGTAATGTGATACTTGGCAATTGTTGTGCTCATGATTAAGCTCTTGCATCATATGCTTTGCACCCATTAATGAAGAAATACATAGAGCATGCTAAAATTTGGTTTGCATATTTGGTTTCTCTAAGGTCTAGATAATTTCTAGTATTGAGTTTGAACAACAAGGAAGACGGTGTAGAGTCTTATAATGTTTTCAATATGTCTTTTATGTGAGTTTTGCTGCACCGGTTCATCCTTGTGTTTGTTTCAAATAAGCCTTGCTAGCCTAAACCTTGTATCGAGAGGGAATACTTCTCATGCATCCAAAATACTTGAGCCAACCACTATGCCATTTGTGTCCACCATACCTACCTACTACATGGTATTTTCCGCCATTCCAAAGTAAATTGCTTGAGTGCTACCTTTAAAATTCCATCATTCACCTTTGCAATATATAGCTCATGGGACAAATAGCTTAAAAACTATTGTGGTATTGAATATGTAATTATGCACTTTATCTCTTATTAAGTTGCTTGTTGTGCGATAACCATGTTTATCGGGGACGCCATCAACTTTTCATTGTTGAATTTCATGTGAGTTGCTATGCATGTTCGTCTTGTCTGAAGTAAGGGCGATCTACACTGAGTTGAATGGTTTGAGCATGCATATTGTTAGAGAAGAACATTGGGCCGCTAACTAAAGCCATGATCCATGGTGGAAGTTTCAGTTTTGGACAAACATCCTCAAATCTCTAATGAGAAAAGAATTAATTGTTGTTGAATGCTTAAAGCATTAAAAGAGGAGTCCATTATCTGTTGTCTATGTTGTCCCGGTATGGATGTCTAAGTTGAGAATAATCAAAAGCGAGAAATCCAAATGCGAGCTTTCTCCTTAGACCTTTGTACAGGCGGCATAGAGGTACCCCTTTGTGATACTTGGTTAAAGCATATGTATTGCGGTGATAATCCAGGTAGTCCAAGCTAATTAGGACAAGGTGCGGGCACTATTGGTACACTATGCATGAGGCTTGCAACTTATAAGATATAATTTACATGATGCATATGCTTTATTACTACCGTTGACAAAATTGTTTCATGTTTTCAAAATCAAAGCTCTAGCACAAATATAGCAATCGATGCTTTTCCTCTATGGAGGACCATTCTTTTACTTTCAATGTCGAGTCAGTTCACCTATTTCTCTCCACCTCAAGAAGCAAACACTTGTGTGAACTGTGCATTGATTCCTACATATTTGCCTATTGCACTTATTATATTACTCTATGTTGACAATATCCATGAGATATACATGTTACAAGTTGAAAGCAACCGCTGAAACTTAATCTTCTTTTGTGTTGCTTCAATGACTTTACTTTGAATTATTGCTTTATGAGTTAACTCTTATGCAAGACTTATTGATGCTTGTCTTGAAGTGCTATTCATGAAAAGTCTTTGCTTTATGATTCACTTGTTTACTCATGTCATATACATTGTTTTGATCGCTGCATTCACTACATATGCTTTACAAATAGTATGATCAAGATTATGATGGCATGTCACTCCAGAAATTATCTGTGTTATCGTTTTACCTGCTCGGGACGAGCAAAACTAAGCTTGGGGATGCTGATACGTCTCCGACGTATCGATAATTTCTTATGTTCCATGCCACATTATTGATGTTATCTACATGTTTTATGCACACTTTATGTCATATTCGTGCATTTTCTGGAACTAACCTATTAACAAGATGCCGAAGTGCCGATTCTGTTTTCTGCTGTTTTTGGTTTCAGAAATCCTAGTAAGGAAATATTCTCGGAATTGGACGAAATCAAAGCCCGGGGGCCTATTTTTCCACGAAGCTTCCAGAAGTCCGAAGGAGAGACGAAGAGGGGCCACGAGGGGCCACACCCTAGGCGGCGCGGCCCCCTTGGCCGCACGGCCCTGTGGTGTGGGGCCCCGTGCCGCCTCTTGACCTGCCCTTCCGCCTACAAATAGCCTCCGTGACGAAACCCCCAGTACCGAGAGCCACGATACGGAAAACCTTCCAGAGACGCCGCCAACGCCGATCCCATCTCGGGGGATCCAGGAGATCGCCTCCGGCACCCTGCCGGAGAGGGGAATCATCTCCCGGAGGACTCTACGCCGCCATGGTCACCTCCGGTGTGATGTGTGAGTAGTCTACCCCTGGACTATGGGTCCATAGCAGTAGCTAGATGGTTGTCTTCTCCCCATTGTGCTATCATTGTCGGATCTTGTGAGCTGCCTAACATGATCAAGATCATCTATCTGTAATTCTATATGTTGCGTTTGTTGGGATCCGATGAATAGAGAATACTTGTTATGTTGATTATCAAAGTTATATCTATGTGTTGTTTATGATCTTGCATGCTCTCCGTTATTAGTAGATGCTCTGGCCAAGTTGATGCTAGTAACTCCAAGAGGGAGTATTTATGCTCGATAGTGGGTTCATGTCTCCGTGAATCTGGAGGGGTGACAAGAACCTCTAAGGTTATGGATGTGCTGTTGCCACTAGGGATAAAACATTAGTGCTATGTTCAAGGATGTAGTCACTAGTTACATTACGCGCAATACTTAATGCAATTGTCTGTTGTTAGCAACTTAATACTGGAGGGGGTTCGGATGATAACCTGAAGGTGGACTTTTTAGGCATAGATGCAGTTGGATGGCGGTCTATGTACTTTGTCGTAATGCCCAATTAAATCTCACTATACTCATCATGATATGTATGTGCATTGTCATGCTCTCTTTATTTGTCAATTGCCCAACTGTAATTTGTTCACCCAACATGCTGTTTGTCTTATGGGAGAGACACCTCTAGTGAACTGTGGACCCCGGTCCAATTCTCTTTACTGAAATACAATCTCGCAATACTTGTTCTCATCGTTTTCTGCAAACAATCATCTTCCACACAATACGGTTAATCCTTTGTTACAGCAAGCCGGTGAGATTGACAACCTCACTGTTTCGTTGGGGCAAAGTACTTTGGTTGTGTTGTGCAGGTTCCACGTTGGCGCCGGAACCCCTGGTGTTGCGCCGCACTACATCTCGCCGCCATCAACCTTCAACGTGCTTCTTGACTCCTACTGGTTCGATAAACCTTGGTTTCTTACTGAGGGAAACTTGCTGCTGTACGCATCACACCTTCCACTTGGGGTTCCCAACGAGCGTGTGCTTTACGCGTCATCAGCCAGCTGGACCCAGGGTGGGCCCACACCATAGGGCGGCGCGGCCCATGGCCTGGCCGCGCCACCATGTGGTGTGGGGGCCCCACAGCCCCTTTCGCCTCCTTTTCTTCGCGAAACCCTTCGTCCCGAAAACCTAAGCCACAGAGGGTACCTCGCGAAGAGTTACAGCCGCCTCTGCGGGGCGGAGAACACCAGAGAGAAAAGAGCTCTCCGGCGGGCAGGAATCCGCCGGGGAAGTTCCCTCCGGGAGGGGGAAATCGACGCCATCGTCACCGTCATCGAGCTGGACATCATCTCCATCACCATCATCATCATCTCCACCATCATCACCGCCGTCTCCACCGCTGGACACTGATACGTCCAATTTGCATCACTATTTTATATCATAATTTGCTGTTATTCATTGATATATTTCATATTGGGACACAATACTTATGTTATTTCATCTATTTTGCATGTTTCATCATTATTGGAGGATCAAGCACCGGAGCCAGGATTCTGCGGGAAAAGGCACCGTCAGAACGCAATATTTCGGAAGATCAACTGTGGAAGGAAATTATACCAAAAATCCTATTTTTCAAGATGACGAAGAAAGCCAGAAGGAGGAGCCAGGAGGACCCAGGGTGGGCCCACACCCTAGGGCGGCGCGGCCTATGCCCTGGCCGCACCGCCATGTGGTTTGGGGGGCCCACGACCCCTTTCGCCTCCTTTTCTTCGCGAAATCCTTCGTCCCGAAAACCTAAGCCACAGAGGGTACCTCGCGAAGAGTTACAGCCGCCTCTGCGGGACGGAGAACACCAGAGAGAAAAGAGCTCTCCGGCGGGCAGGAATCCGCCGGGGAAATTCCCTCCGGGAGGGGGAAATCGACGCCATCGTCACCGTCATCGAGCTGGACATCATCTCCATCACCATCCCATCATCTCCACCATCATCACCGCCGTCTCCACCGCTGGACACCGTCACCGCCGTAGCAATTTGGGTTTGATCTTGATTGTTTGATTGGGGAAACTCTCCCGGTATCGATCTCTACTTGTTGTTGATGCTATTGAGTGAAACCATTGAACCAAGTTTATGTTCATATTGTTATTCATCATCATATCACCTCTGATCATGTTCCATATGATGTCTCGTGAGTAGTTCATTTAGTTCTTGAGGACATGGGTGAAGTCTAAATGTTAGTAGTGAACTATGGTTGAGTAATATTCAATGGTATGATATTTAAGTTGTGGTGTTATTCTTCTAGTGGTGTCATGTGAACGTCGACTACATGACACTTCACCATTTATGGGCCTAGGGGAATGCATCTTGTACTCGTTTGCTAATTGCGGGGTTGCCGGAGTGATAGAAACCTAAACCCCCGTTGGTATATCGATGCAGGAGGGATCGCAGGATCTCAGAGTTTAAGGCTCTGGTTAGATTTATCTTAATTACTTTCTTGTAGTTGCGGATGCTTGCAAGGGGTATAATCACAAGTATGTATTAGTCCTAGGAAGGGCGGTACATTAGCATAGGTTCACCCACACAACACTTATCATAACAATGAAGATTATTTAGCCGTATGTAGCGAAAGCACTAGACTAAAATCCCGTGTGTCCTCGAGAACGTTTGGTCATTATAAGTAAACAAACCGGCTTGTCTTTTGTGCTAAAAAGGATTGGGCCACTCGCTGCAATTTTTACTCTCGCACTTTACATACTCGTACTTTATTCAACTGTTACATCAAAACCCCCTGAATACTTGTCTGTGAGCATTTACAGTGAATCCTTCATCGAAACTGCTTGTCAACACCTTCTGCTCCTCGTTGGGATCGACATTCTTACTTATCGAAGATACTACGATACACCCCCTATACTTGTGGGTCATCAAGACTATTTTCTGGCGCCGTTGCCGGGGAGTGAAGCGCTATTGGTAAGTGGAATTGGTAAGGAAAACCTTTACTGTTTGTGCTGATTTTATTTCTGCCTGCTGCTATAAGTCATTATGGAGAGATCTTCTCTTCAATTTTTATTTGGGAAATCTACTACTACTGCAACGGTAGTGGATGAGGCGCCAGGTGAGGAAGTGATACCGTATAAAATACCTATGAAAATTATTGAACGTGTTATGGATAACCGCTATGAAGGGGATGGAACTGTCCATCCTGGTGATCATTTACTGTTTTTGCATGAATTATGCGGGTTATTCAAATGTGCAGGTATTGCTATGGATGAAGTGAGGAAGAAACTATTCTCTTTATCGTTTTCTGGTAAGGCGGCGCATTGGTATAAATTACTGGATAATGGGGATTCTCTTGAATGGAATGATATTGTGCCCCGGTTTTATTCTAAGTTCTATCCTCCAAGTGAAATTCACAAGGATCGGAACCGCATATATAATTTTTGGCCTCATGATGGAGAGAGTATTTCCCAAGCTTGGGGGAGATTGAAGTCTTTAATGCTCAAATGCCCCATTCATGAGCTTCCTGGTAATGTTATTATTGATAATTTCTATGCAAGACTTTCTTTTCAAGACAAGACCTTGCTGGATACTTCTTGTTCTGGATCATTTACACGCAACAAAGAAGAGTTTAAAAGGGACCTTCTTGATCGGATCCAAGAAAATACTGAAGGTTGGGAGAACGACAAGGATAGAGAATCAGGTATAATTTATGATTATAAATGCATTGAAGCTTTTATGGATACTGATAAATTTCGTAATATGAGTGCTACATATGGTCTTGATTCTCAAGTTGCTGCAAATCTTTATAAAGCTTTTGCCTCTCATTATGAATTGCCAAAGAAGAATTTTGATAAGTATCATGAACCGTACAAAGATAAAATTGATTCATCTATTAATAAATGCATTGTAGTTGAAACTGCTGAACATGTTATTCCTGAAGCTTATATTGAAAAAACTCCTTTCCCTGCTAAAATGAAGGAGTACTCTGTTATAAATAGTGCGGTTCATAAAAGTGAAAAGAAACCTGTAGAACCTGAAGAACAAATAAAAGTTGAACCTGCTGTTGCAATAGTTAAAGATCTTGTGACTGAAAATGTGGAGGATGGTCATATTATTTTCTGTGAAGATGCTTCTAATATTGTTTCACATCCTAATAAACCCAAACAAGCTAGTTTTCCTATGCTATCTGTTAGAATTGGTGATCATTGCTATTATGGATTATGTGATATTGGTGCAAGTGTTAGTGCTATTCCTTATGAGCTTTACACGGAGATTATGCACGAAATTGATTCTTGTGAACTTGAAGATATTGATGTGGTTATTCAGCTGGCTAATAGAGAAACTATTTCTCCAATTGGTATTGTTCGAGATGTGGAAGTTTTATGCGGTAAGATTAAATATCCTGCTGACTTTTTGGTACTTGGTTCTGCTGCTAGTGATTATTGTCCTATCATTTTTGGTAGACCTTTTCTAAATACTTGTGGAGCTATTATAGATTGCAAGAAAGAGAAAATTTTGACTAAATTCGCTGGTGAATCTTATTAGTTTAACTTCTCTAAATTTACCAAAACTCCCTATAAAGCTGATTTGCCTAGTAATGATTTTAAAATGGAGCAGTGTGCATCTATTGTTCTTGTTCCTAATAATCCTTTGCAGCAACATTTGGAGGATAGCGAGAGTGAAGTTTTTAGGAAAGAAAGAGATGAGCTTGAGGAAATTTTTCTTCGCCAACCTATTCTCAAGCATGATTTACCGGTGGAAGATTTGGGTACAACACCGCCACCAAAGGAAGATCGTGTTTTTGAATTAAAGCCTTTGCCTGATAATCTTAAATATGCTCATATTGATGATAAGAAAATATATCCTGTTATTATTAGTTCTAAGCTTTCAGAGATTGAGGAAGAAAGGTTATTCGAAATATTGAAGAAGCACCGAGGAGCTATTGGCTATACTCTTGATGATTTGAAAGGGATTTCTCCTTCTATTTGCCAACATGCTATTAATATGGAAGATGATGCAAAGCCTGTTGTTGAACATCAGCGTCGTCTAATTCCGAAGATGAAGGAAGTGGTAAGGAATGAGGTATTAATACTTCTTGAAGCTGGTATTATATATATCCTATTGCTGATAGTAGATGGGTTAGTCCTGTGCATTGCGTTCCCAAGAAAGGAGGAATGACTGTTGTGCCTAATGATAATGATGAGCTCATCCCTCAAAGAGTAGTTGTAGGGTATAGAATGTGCATTGATTTTCGAAAAGTTAATAAAGTTACTAAGAAAGATCATTACCCTTTACCATTTATTGATCAAATGCTAGAAAGATTGTCTAAAAATACACATTTTTGTTTTCTTGATGGTTATTCTGGGTTTTCACAAATTGCTGTTAAAGCTAAAGATCAAGAGAAAACCACTTTCACTTGTCCCTATGGAACTTATGCTTATAGACGTATGCCTTTCGGTTTATGTAATGCTCCTGCTACTTTTCAAAGATGCATGTCTGCTATTTTTCATGGTTTTGGTGAGAGTATTGTAGAGGTATTCATGGATGATTTTTCCGTCTATGGGAATTCTTTTGATAGTTGCTTGCGAAACCTTGATAAAGTTTGCAGAGATGTGAAGAAACTAACCTTGTTCTTAATTGGGAGAAATGCCACTTTATGGTTAATGAAGGAATTGTATTGGGACATAAAATTTCTGAGAGAGGTATTGAGGTTGATAGAGCTAAAGTTGAAGCAATTGAGAAGATGCCCTATCCTAGGGATGTTAAAGGTATTCGTAGTGTTCTTGGTCATGCTGGGTTTTATAGGAGATTTATTAAAGATTTCTCCAAGATTTCAAAGCCTCTTACTAATCTTCTTCAAAAAGATGTACCTTTTGTTTTTTATGATGATTGTAAGGAAGCTTTTGAAACTCTTAAGAAAGCCTTAACAACTGCTCCTATAGTTGAACCTCCTGATTGGAACTTACCATTTGAAATTATGTGTGATGCTAGTGATTTTGCTGTAGGCGCTGTTCTTGGACAGCGAGTAGATAAAAAACTGAATGTTATTCATTATGCTAGTAAAACTCTTGATGCTGCTCAAAGAAATTATGCTACAACTGAAAAAGAATTATTAGCTGTAGTCTTTGCTTGTGATAAATTTAGATCTTATATTGTTGATTCAAAAGTTACTATTCATACTGATCATGCTGCAATTAGATACCTTATGACAAAGAAAGATGCTAAGCCGAGGCTTATTAGATGGGTACTTCTTTTGCAAGAATTTGATTTACATATTGTAGATACGAAAGGTGCTGATAATCCTGTTGCTGATAATTTATCTAGATTGGAAAATATTGCTTATGATCCTGTTCCTGTTAATGATAGTTTTCCAAATGAACAATTGGCTGTAATAAAGGTGAGCTCGCGAGATAGTCCTTGGTATGCTGATTATGCTAACTTTATTGTTTCCAAGTACTTGCCTCCAACCTTTTCAGCTCAGCAAAGGAGGAAATTCTTTTATGACTTGAGGCATTATTTCTGGGATGACCCACACTTATATAAAGAAGGAGTGGATGGTATTATGCGAAGATGTGTTCCCGAATATGAACAACAAGAGATATTGAGTAAATGTCATGGTAGTGCTTATGGAGGACATCACGCCGGAGAAAGAACCGCGCAAAAGGTTCTACAATCAGGTTTTTATTGGCCAACTCTCTTCAAGGATGCGAGAAAGTTTATTTTATCTTGTGATGAATGCCAAAGGGTTGGTAATATCTCCAGACGTAATGAAATGCCTATGAATTATACTCTTGTTATTGAACCGTTTGATTGTTGGGGATTTGACTTCATGGGACCTTTTCCCTCTTCAGAAGGTAACACTCATATACTTGTTGCTGTTGATTATGTTACTAAATGGGTGGAAGCCATACCTACAAAAAGTGCTGATGGTGAGACCTCTTTAAGAATGCTTTTAGACATTATTTTTCCTAGATTTGGAGTGCCTAGATATATTATGACTGATGGAGGTTCTCATTTTATTCATGGAGGTTTTAGAAAAACTCTTGCTAAGTATGGTATTAATCATAGAATTGCTTCCGCTTATCATCCTCAAACTAGTGGTCAAGTAGAATTATCAAATAGAGAGATTAAATCTATTTTGGGAAAGACTGTTAATAAAACTAGAAAGAATTGGGCTAGTAAATTGAAGGATGCACTATGGGCTTATAGAACTGCTTATAAAAATCCCATGGGAATGTCACCTTATAAAATGGTTTATGGGAAAGCTTGTCATTTACCTTTAGAACTAGAGCACAAAGCTTATTGGGCTGTTAGAGAATTAAACAAAGATCCTAAACTTGCCGGTGAAGAAGATCAGGTTCTCGATAATCCTGAAGGTGCTCCTGGAGATGGTGATGGATGGCTGCGCAATCGATCCAATCAAGGGATCAGGGGTGTTATCATGGACAAGCTAAGATGAAAGAAAAAAAAGATTTGGGGCCTGGTTCCCCGTATACACCTTGTGGCAGTCGACGGGAAACACAGCGGCTAGCGAACTTCAGCCAAGAACTGCATGTACCCGAAGCCTCAGAAACCTAGTTAACATATCCACTTGAGGTGGAGGTGGTGGTGGCGGGGGTGGTGGATTGTTGTTGTTGTTCTGCAAGTTGTTGTTCAGCTGGGTTATGGTTTGAGTCACTGCTTGCATCAGCTGAGCTTGTGCCTCCATCATCTGCTGAATGTAAGCTGGCACTTCAGGTTCACGGCGAGGCGGCATCTGTTGGTTTTGGTGTAGGTAAGATTAGATCTACAGATAGAATCTAAGGGAAATAAAATTCCTACCCTTACTCAACACATGCATAAAAACAATCCTTAAAACAAACAAGCATTCAACACATCAAGCAATCTAGTTTTTTTTATAAAAAATTAACAAACCAGTATGGTCATGCCGCAAGTTGGTATGATCATTATGTTATTACATTATCGTTGGTCCAAAGGAAAGGAAAACTAATGGTGGTCTATTCTATTTCAGTCTTGAGTGCTTCGAGTTCTTCTTCTACTTCCTTTAGGTCTTCAAGGATTGGACGTCTAAAAGATGAAGATTTTTTTTGAAGATGAAATAGGTGAGAATACCAGGAAACCAATTTGCAAACATTTATTTTCAAATAGAAAAGGGACTAGATAGATAAGATGGGATTTCATCCTAAGGTCTTCCTATTTCTAATCCAAACCTAGGGTCACGAACCTAAGGGCAACACAGTGCTCTGATACCATCTGTAGTGACCTCACCCGCTAGGGTGCCGATCCCTGTGTAACAGTGCTAGTCCCGGATCGAACTGCTAGCACACACAGTTTAAGATGTAATACCAAATAGCAAAGGTCAATATTACATCGCATGATCCAGTAAAATAAAATAGTTCATTACAACTTGCATAGCTCTCAGCTAGCACTTATTCAGAGTTCACAACGGTAAAGTAAAACTTAAAGCATGGAGCCATCTGTCTTCATGATGCCACAGGCAGACATGTGGAGCGAAGACTCGTGATCCTAATTCATTGATTCCTTAGTCAGAAAATAACCTGCAACATGAAACGTTGCAGCCACAAAGGGTCAACACACTTGAATTGTATTGGCAAGATGTCACTGTTGGGTGGGCGTAAAAGACACCTATCAATTATATGCATATTGCAACATGGTCTTCCTACGGCTTAACTCTGTATGTATCAAAATGAATTCTTGTTATAGAATCCCTCTACATAATACTAGCACACCAAGGGGTACCAATGTAAGGAGGATCTCCTATACATGATGCTAGTCCACCAATGGAGGTACCAATGTAAGGGTGAATTGCCTGTACATAATGCTAGTCCACCTACGGCAGCACCAATGTAAGGGTAAGCTCCCTATACATAATGCTAGTCTGCCTACGGTAGTACCAATGTAAGGATAAGTTGTCTATACATAATGCTAGTCCACCTACGGCAGTACCAATGTAAGGGTAAACTCCCTATACATAATGCTAGTCCGCCTACGGTAGTACCAATGTAAGGAACTCTAGCTATTTACGATTCCTTAACGGAAAAAAAATGTCCATTCTCTTTTATTTCTGGACGGCGATCCCCACCATTATTCACCATGCAAACGCCCCCATCATACCAATATGTCTAGGTTTCTTTTGTGAGCTAAGTTGTTTTCATTATGGAAAACATATCTTTTTACCTCATCTAAAATTGACACGATATCTCATCCACGTATCTATCCACATATCTAGGAAACTCTACTTACGGTGAAAAAGGGAAATCAAATCATAGCAAGACACTTAGCGTATATAATAAAAATAATCCTACACATGCACTACTAGTGAAATCCTAGAATATATTTAGAAAACAATAGGACAGTGAAAAAGTGACACTTGCCTTAGCGAGGGGATGAGTTGGTACACTCTTCGCAAAAACACTCGTTGCAATCGGAGCAATCACAATCTACAAACATAATATTTTCACTCCATAAACACATAGCAACACATATACAATCGCAAATAAAAATATAAATGCAATATGTGGATTAAACATGAACAAAACACTTAATATGTTCTCTGTTTCAACTATATGCATGATGCCATGGTACAATTTTAACGTTGCATTAATAATTAAAAACATTTCCTATGATTGGAAAAGATCTACAACACTAAACAAATACTACAAGGGAAATGTATAGGTCACATTTTTCTTTTCTAATGCTACTATACAGAGGGTTCAATACTCTGTTAATAGCAAAAGGAATTACTCCAAAATAATTTGTAGAACTATTTATATAGCGAAAATACTCTATTTGAGTTTCTGCAAAAACTGTGTAAAAAATATGATGCAAAAGTTCAATCTCATTGTTCTACTGTATTCTTCACATTTTTGTGAATCTAGGGATATCTTATTTGCTAAATGTCGATGAATGTAACTAAAGATATGATTTTTCAAAGATTATAGCATGTCCTGTCCAAATATTCGAAAATTATAAACTGCTATGACCAGTGGCTAAATCTGACTGAAGTACTGGTTCAGTTAAGTGGATTAGCAGGGACCGTGAGATCCAATTTCCTACATTCTCTTATGTGCCTGACTCAGTTATAATCCTAAACGTCTATGGAGATCAATAAGCAGAATTGCAACTATCCAAGGAACCAACAGAATGATGTGAAGAATCTAACGGAATTGCAACTATTCAAAGCACCGTGGTGTGTGTGTTTCTATACAGTTTCGTTCACGTTAGTTAACAGGGATGTTCCATCTAAATCCCACCGAGGCTCTTACAGGTCTGATTATGTTCTTTCCTGTTCTAATTCCAAGTGTACGGAGAAGATCGACATGAGGCGAAATCAAACCGACTTCACTTCACCAGGGGAGCGGAGAGGCAGACGATGCTACTGGCGTCACGGTGAAGAAGATCAGGTTCTCGATAATCCTGAAGGTGCTCCTGGAGATGGTGATGGATGGCTGCGCAATCGATCCAATCAAGGGATCAGGGGTGTTATCATGGACAAGCTAAGATGAAAGAAAAAAAAGATTTGGGGCCTGGTTCCCCGTATACACCTTGTGGCAGTCGACGGGAAACACAGCGGCTAGCGAACTTCAGCCAAGAACTGCGTGTACCCGAAGATCAGCGCTGGGGCGCTGTTTTGCGGAGAGACTACGAGGAGAGAGGAGACTTGGGCACTGCAAATATAGAGTGGAGCGGTCCAGGCAACGACACGCCGAAGGGGACTCGACAGCGTTTCGGCTCCATCGCTCATGTGATTTAGGTGCACTAAAGTGGTGTTTTAATGCTCTGAATTGAATCGTGGATGAATGGAGAGTAACTTCCATGTTTAAAGTGAGACGTTTCGGTGTCTAAAAATAGATGGAATCGTGATCAGAAGGTACGGCAATGGTTGTACCTTCATCACGTTCAGTTTCTGTTTTCTGAACGTGAGTGTCCAGGAAGAAGATGATTCGTTGGGTTGGGCTGACTTGTTTGGCCTAGATGGGTTAAAGTGGCTCTGTCGGCCCAGGTTGGTCTGGTTCACCTCTTTTATTTTATTTTTGCTCTACTATTTTCTTTTATTTGGAATTTTTTTGATAGCTATTTCGATTCAAATTTGAATCAAAACCTGTAAATAAAATACCAATAAAATATCAGTAGATTCCTTATTCACAGAGGAACATTCCGGAACCACTAATAAATCAAACTTATTCTTATAAATTCAAACTTGGCACATAGGCTTATATGGCTTTATTTGCATTACTTTAGGTTTAAGATTTGTTTATGAAATTTAAATTTCACTCGAATTTTCCTAAGAACGCAAAGATGGCATGATGCTTATGAATGCAATGCATGCATTTTGATATTTAAAACTTTGGGAAAAAGTTTTAAATAACTTTAAAAAGTTTTAATTTCTTGAAAATTTTCAATCAAGTTCATACAATCAAGCATTTAATTTATTTTTATTTTACATTCCAAAATTTAGAGAATTTTGGGATGTGACAGAAAGCTTGTCATTACCTTTAGAACTAGAGCACAAAGCTTATTGGGCTGTTAGAGAATTAAACAAAGATCCTAAACTTGCCGGTGATAAGAGGTTGTTGCAATTAAGTTCTCTAGATGAATGGAGAAGTGAAGCTTATGAAAATGCTAAACTCTTTAAAGAGAAAGTTAAAAAATGGCATGATAGAAGGATTATCAAAAGAGAATTTAATATTATGGATAAAGTCCTATTGTATCGGTCTCGTCTCAGATTCTTTGCAGGGAAATTACTCTCGAAATGGGAAGGACCATATGTTGTTGAGGAGGTGTATCGTTCAGGAGCAATCAAAATTAGCTCTCTCCAAGGCAATGCCACGCAAGTGGTGAATGGACAAAGACTCAAGCATTATATCTCAGGTGATTCTTATAATGTTAATGTTGATATTATTCAAGTGGAAACACCGGAGACTTTCATCAAAGGGCAAATTGACAGTCCGCCAGAACTCGACTTTGAATAGGTAACAGTACTGGTAATGAAAAGTACGCAATTTACTTTCCGAATAATATTTTTGCTGTTTTTGGAAAATATGAAAAATTACGAGTTCGAAACGGAGTGGAAAGGACGCACGAGGGGGTGCCACCATAGGGCGGCGCGACCTGACCTGGGCCCGCGCCGACCTATGGTCTGGCCGCCTCGTCGCCCCTTTCCGACTCTGGTTCGATCTGGTACTTTCCTTTTGTCGAGAAATTTTTTGCTATATAATCCCCCGGACCCCTGGAGGTCCGTATATCGTTTTCTCGACGTGTTTTGTTTCGAGCTGTTTCTGCCAGGATTTGCTTCGGATCTAGAGCCATCATGTCTTCGTCGGAAACTCCGAAGGACAGCTCCTGCAAGGATGTTGGCAACTTGTACATGGAGGAGCTGAGGATTGATGACGCGTAAAGCACACGCTCGTTGGGAACCCCAAGTGGAAGGTATGATGCGTACAGCAGCAAGTTTCCCTCAGTAAGAAACCAAGGTTTATCGAACCAGTAGGAGTCAAGAAGCACGTTGAAGGTTGATGGCGGCGAGATGTAGTGCGGCGCAACACCAGGGATTCCGGCGCCAACGTGGAACCTGCACAACACAACCAAAGTACTTTGCCCCAACGAAACAGTGAGGTTGTCAATCTCACCGGCTTGCTGTAACAAAGGATTAACCGTATTGTGTGGAAGATGATTGTTTGCAGAAAACAGTAGAACAAGTATTGCAGTAGATTGTATTTCAGTAAAGAGAATTGGACCGGGGTCCACAGTTCACTAGAGGTGTCTCTCCCATAAGACAAACAGCATGTTGGGTGAACAAATTACAGTTGGGCAATTGACAAATAAAGAGAGCATGACAATGCACATACATATCATGATGAGTATAGTGAGATTTAATTGGGCATTACAACAAAGTACATAGACCGCCATCCAACTGCATCTATGCCTAAAAAGTCCACCTTCAGGTTATCATCCGAACCCCCTCCAGTATTAAGTTGCTAACAACAGACAATTGCATTAAGTATTGCGCGTAATGTAACTAGTGACTACATCCTTGAACATAGCACTAATGTTTTATCCCTAGTGGCAACAGCACATCCATAACCTTAGAGGTTCTTGTCACCCCTCCAGATTCACGGAGACATGAACCCACTATCGAGCATAAATACTCCCTCTTGGAGTTACTAGCATCAACTTGGCCAGAGCATCTACTAATAACGGAGAGCATGCAAGATCATAAACAACACATAGATATAACTTTGATAATCGACATAACAAGTATTCTCTATTCATCGGATCCCAACAAACGCAACATATAGAATTACAAATAGATGGTCTTGATCATGTTAGGCAGCTCACAAGATCCGACAATGATAGCACAATGGGGAGAAGACAACCATCTAGCTACTGCTATGGACCCATAGTCCAGGGGTAGACTACTCACACATCACACCGGAGGCGACCATGGCGGCGTAGAGTCCTCCGGGAGATGATTCCCCTCTCCGGCAGGGTGCCGGAGGCGATCTCTGGATCCCCGAGATGGGATCGGCGTTGGCGGCGTCTCCGGAAGGTTTTCCGTATCGTGGCTCTCGGGACGGGGGGTTTCGTCACGGAGGCTATTTGTAGGCGGAAGGGCAGGTCAAGAGGCGGCACGGGGCCCCACACCACAGGGCCGCGCGGCCAAGGGGGCCGCGCCGCCTAGGGTGTGGCCCCCTCGTGGCCCCTCTTCGTCTCTCCTTCGGACTTCTGGAAGCTTCGTGGAAAAATAGGCCCTGGGCTTTGATTTCGTCCAATTCCGAGAATATTTCCTTACTAGGATTTCTGAAACCAAAAACAGCAAAACAAAGAATCGGCACTTCGGCATCTTGTTAATAGGTTAGTTCCAGAAAATGCACGAATATGACATAAAGTGTGCATAAAACATGTAGATAACATCAATAATGTGGCATGGACCATAAGAAATTATCGATACGTCGGAGACGTATCAGCATCCCCAAGCTTAGTTCTGCTCGTCCCGAGCAGGTAAAACGATAACACAGATAATTTCTGGAGTGACATGCCATCATAATCTTGATCATACTATTTGTAAAGCATATGTAGTGAATGCAGCGATCAAAACAATGTATATGACATGAGTAAACAAGTGAATCATAAAGCAAAGACTTTTCATGAATAGCACTTCAAGACAAGCATCAATAAGTCTTGCATAAGAGTTAACTCATAAAGCAATAATTCAAAGTAAAGTCATTGAAGCAACACAAAAGAAGATTAAGTTTCAGCGGTTGCTTTCAACTTGTAACATGTATATCTCATGGATATTGTCAACATAGAGTAATATAATAAGTGCAATAGGCAAATATGTAGGAATCAATGCACAGTTCACACAAGTGTTTGCTTCTTGAGGTGGAGAGAAATAGGTGAACTGACTCAACATTGAAAGTAAAAGAATGGTCCTCCATAGAGGAAAAGCATCGATTGCTATATTTGTGCTAGAGCTTTGATTTTGAAAACATGAAACAATTTTGTCAACGGTAGTAATAAAGCATATGCATCATGTAAATTATATCTTATAAGTTGCAAGCCTCATGCATAGTATACCAATAGTGCCCACACCTTGTCCTAATTAGCTTGGACTACCTGGATTATCACCGCAATACATATGCTTTAACCAAGTATCACAAAGGGGTACCTCTATGCCGCCTGTACAAAGGTCTAAGGAGAAAGCTCGCATTTGGATTTCTCGCTTTTGATTATTCTCAACTTAGACATCCATACCGGGACAACATAGACAACAGATAATGGACTCCTCTTTTAATGCTTTAAGCATTCAACAACAATTAATTCTTTTCTCATTAGAGATTTGAGGATGTTTGTCCAAAACTGAAACTTCCACCATGGATCATGGCTTTAGTTAGCGGCCCAATGTTCTTCTCTAACAATATGCATGCTCAAACCATTCAACTCAGTGTAGATCGCCCTTACTTCAGACAAGACGAACATGCATAGCAACTCACATGAAATTCAACAATGAAAAGTTGATGGCGTCCCCAGTAAACATGGTTATCGCACAACAAGCAACTTAATAAGAGATAAAGTGCATAATTACATATTCAATACCACAATAGTTTTTAAGCTATTTGTCCCATGAGCTATATATTGCAAAGGTGAATGATGGAATTTTAAAGGTAGCACTCAAGCAATTTACTTTGGAATGGCGGAAAATACCATGTAGTAGGTAGGTATGGTGGACACAAATGGCATAGTGGTTGGCTCAAGTATTTTGGATGCATGAGAAGTATTCCCTCTCGATACAAGGTTTAGGCTAGCAAGGCTTATTTGAAACAAACACAAGGATGAACCGGTGCAGCAAAACTCACATAAAAGACATATTGAAAACATTATAAGACTCTACACCGTCTTCCTTGTTGTTCAAACTCAATACTAGAAATTATCTAGACCTTAGAGAAACCAAATATGCAAACCAAATTTTAGCATGCTCTATGTATTTCTTCATTAATGGGTGCAAAGCATATGATGCAAGAGCTTAATCATGAGCACAACAATTGCCAAGTATCACATTACCCAAGACATTAATAGCAATTACTACATGTATCATTTTCCAATTCCAACCATATAACAATTTAACGAAGGAGAAACTTCGCCATGAATACTATGAGTAGAAACCAAGGACATACTTGTCCATATGCTACAGTGGAGCGTGTCTCTCTCCCATAAAGTGAATGCTAGGATCCATTTTATTCAAACAAAACAAAAAACAAAAACAAACCGATGCTCCAAGAAAAAGCACATAAGATGTGATGGAATAAAAATATAGTTTCAGGGGAGGAACCTGATAATGTTGTCGATGAAGAAGGGGATGCCTTGGGCATCCCCAAGCTTAGACGCTTGAGTCTTCTTGATATATGCATGGGTGAACCACCGGGGCATCCCCAAGCTTAGAGCTTTCACTCTCCTTGATCATGTTGCATCATACTCCTCTCTTGATCCTTGAAAACTTCCTCCACACCAAACTCGAAACAACTCATTAGAGGGTTAGTGCACAATATAAATTGACATATTCAGAGGTGACACAATCATTCTTAACACTTCTGGACATTGCATAATGCTACTGGACATTAGTGGATCAAGGAAATTCATCCAACATAGCAAAAGAGGCAATGCGAAATAAAAGGCAGAATCTGTCAAAACAGAACAGTTCGTATTGACGAATTTTAAAATGGCACCAGACTTTCTCAAATGAAAATGCTCAAATTGAATGAAAGTTGCGTACATATCTGAGGATCATGCACGTAAATTGGCTTAATTTTTTGGGCTACCTACAGGGAGGTGGACTCAGATTCGTGACAGCAAAGAAATCTGGAACTGTGCAGTAATCCAAATCTAGTACTTACTTTTCTATCAACGGCTTAACTTGGCACAACAAAACACAAAACTAAGATAAGGAGAGGTTGCTACAGTAGTAAACAACTTCCAAGACACAAAATAAAAACAAAGTACTGTAGGTAAAAACATGGGTTGTCTCCCATAAGCGCTTTTCTTTAACGCCTTTCAGCTAGGCGCAGAAAGTGTGTATCAAGTATTATCAAGAGACGAAGTGTCAACATCACAATTTGTTCTCATAATAGAATCAAAAGGGTACTTCATTCTCTTTCTAGGGAAGTGTTCCATACCTTTCTTGAGAGGAAATTGATATTTTATATTACCTTCCTTCATATCAATAGTAGCACCAACAGTTCGAAGAAAAGGTCTTCCCAATATAATGGGATAAGATGCATTGCATTCAATATCCAAGACAACAAAATCAACGGGAACAAGGTTATTGTTAACGGTAATACGAATATTATCAACCTTACCCAAAGGTTTCTTTGTAGAATGATCAGCAAGATTAACATCCAAATAACAATTTTTCAGCGGTGGCAAGTCAAGCATATTATAAATTTTCTTAGGCATAACAGAAATACTTGCACCAAGATCACATAAAGCATTACAATCAAAATCTTTAACCTTCATCTTAATGATGGGCTCCCAACCATCCTCTAGCTTTTTAGGAATAGAGGTTTCACGCTCTAGTTTCTCTTCTCTAGCTTTTATGAGAGCATTTGTAATATGATGCGTGAAAGCCAAATTTATAGCACTAGCATTAGGACTTTTAGCAAGTTTTTGCAAGAACTTTATAACTTCAGAGATGTGGCAATCATCAAAATTCAAACCATTATAATCTAAAGCAATGGGATCATCATCCCCAATGTTGGAAAAAATTTCAGCAGCTTTATCACGAGCGATTTCAGTTTTAGCAGTTTCAGGCAGTTTTTCGCGCTTTGCATTAGAAGTGGAAACATTGCTAACACCAATTCTTTTATTAGTATTAGTAGGAGGTGCAGCAACATGTGTAACATTAGCATTACTAGTGGTGGTAATAGTCCAAACTTTAGCTACATTATTCTCTTTAGCTAGTTTTTCATTTTCTTCTCTATCCCACCTAGCACGCAGTTCAGCCATTAATCTTATATTCTCATTAATTATAACTTGAATGGCATTTGCTGTAGTAACAATTTTATTATGATGATTTTCATTAGGCAAAACTTTCGATTTCAAAAGATCAACATCAGCAGCAAGACTATCGACTTTAGAAGCAAGTATATCAATTTTCCCAAGCTTTTCTTCAACAGATTTGTTAAAAGCAGTTTGTGTACTAATAAATTCTTTAAGCATGGCTTCAAGTCCAGGGGGTGAACTCCTATTATTGTTGTAAGAATTCCCATAAGAATTACCATAGCCGTTGCCATTATTATAAGGATATGGCCTATAGTTGTTACTAGAATTGTTCCGGTAAGCATTGTTGTTGAAATTATTATTTTTAATGAAGTTTACATCAACATGTTCTTCTTGTGCAACCAATGAAGCTAATGGAACATTATTAGGATCAATATTAGTCCTATCATTCACAAGCATAGACATAATAGCATCAATCTTATCACTCAAGGAAGAGGTTTCTTCGACAGAATTTACCTTCTTACCTTGTGGAGCTCTTTCCGTGTGCCATTCAGAGTAATTGATCATCATATTATCAAGAAGCTTTGTTGCTTCACCAAGAGTGATGGACATAAAGGTACCTCCAGCAGCTGAATCCAATAAATTCCGTGAAGAAAAATTTAGTCCTGCATAGAAGGTTTGGATGATCATCCAAGTAGTCAGTCCATGGGTTGGGCAATTTTTAACCAAAGATTTCATTCTTTCCCAAGCTTGAGCAACATGTTCAGTATCTAATTGTTTAAAATTCATTATGCTACTCCTCAAAGATATAATTTTAGCAGGGGGATAATATCTACCAATAAAAGCATCCTTGCATTTAGTCCATGAATCAATACTATTCTTAGGCAGAGATAGCAACCAATCTTTAGCTCTTCCTCTTAATGAGAAAGGGAACAATTTTAGTTTAATAATATCACCATCTACATCTTTATATTTTTGCATTTCACATAGTTCAACAAAATTATTAAGATGGGCAGCAGCATCATCAGAATTAACACCAGAAAATTGCTCTCGCATAACAAGATTCAGTAAAGCAGGTTTAATTTCAAAGAATTCTGCTGTAGTAGCAGGTGGAGCAATAGGTGTGCATAAGAAATCATTATTATTTGTGGTTGTGAAGTCACACAACTTAGTATTTTCAGCGTTGGCCATTTTAGCAACAGTAAATAAAGCAAACTAGATAAAGTAAATGCAAGTAAACTAATTTTTTTGTGTTTTTGATATAGCAAACAAGATAGCAAGTAAAGTAAAACTAGCAACTAATTTTTTTGTATTTTGATTTAGTGCAGCAAACAAAGTAGTAAATAAAACTAAGCAAGACAAAAACAAAGTAAAGAGATTGAGAAGTGGAGACTCCCCTTGCAGCGTGTCTTGATCTCCCCGGCAACGGCGCCAGAAATTTAGCTTGATGATGCGTAAAGCACACGCTCGTTGGGAACCCCAAGTGGAAGGTGTGATGCGTACAGCAGCAAGTTTCCCTCAGTAAGAAACCAAGGTTTATCGAACCAGTAGGAGTCAAGAAGCACATTGAAGGTTGATGGCAGTGAGATGTAGTGCGGCGCAACACCAGGGATTCCGGCGCCAACGTGGAACCTGCACAACACAACCAAAGTACTTTTCCCCAACGAAACAGTGAGGTTGTCAATCTCACCGGCTTGCTGTAACAAAGGATTAACCGTATTGTGTGGAAGATGATTGTTTGCAGAAAACAGTAGAACAAGTATTGCAGTAGATTGTATTTCAGTAAAGAGAATCGGACCGGGGTCCACAGTTCACTAGAGGTGTCTCTCCCATAAGACAAACAGCATGTTGGGTGAACAAATTACAGTTGGGCAATTGAAAAATAAAGAGAGCATGACAATGCACATACATATCATGATGAGTATAGTGAGATTTAATTGGGCATTACGACAAAGTACATAGACCGCCATCCAACTGCATCTATGCCTAAAGTCCACCTTCAGGTTATCATCCGAACCCCTCCGGTATTAAGTTGCTAACAACAGACAATTGCATTAAGTATTGCGCGTAATGTAACTAGTGACTACATCCTTGAACATAGCACTAATGTTTTATCCCTAGTGGCAACAGCACATCCATAACCTTAGAGGTTCTTGTCACCCCTCCAGATTCACGGAGACATGAACCCACTATCGAGCATAAATACTCCCTCTTGGAGTTACTAGCATCAACTTGGCCAGAGCATCTACTAATAACGGAGAGCATGCAAGATCATAAACAACACATAGATATAACTTTGATAATCAACATAACAAGTATTCTCTATTCATCGGATCCCAACAAACGCAACATATAGAATTACAGATAGATGATCTTGATCATGTTAGGCAGCTCACAAGATCCGACAATGATAGCACAATGGGGAGAAGACAACCATCTAGCTACTGCTATGGACCCATAGTCCAGGGGTAGACTACTCACACATCACACCGGAGGCGACCATGGCGGCGTAGAGTCCTCCGGGAGATGATTCCCCTCTCCGGCAGGGTGCCGGAGGCGATCTCCTGGATCCCCCGAGATGGGATCGGCGTTGGCGGCGTCTCTGGAAGGTTTTCCGTATCGTGGCTCTCGGTACTGGGGGTTTCGTCACGGAGGCTATTTGTAGGCGGAAGGGCAGGTCAAGAGGCGGCACGGGGGCCCCACACCACAGGGCCGCGCGGCCAAGGGGGGGCCGCGCCGCCCTAGGGTGTGGCCCCCTCGTGGCCCCTCTTCGTCTCTCCTTCGGACTTCTGGAAGCTTCGTGGAAAATAGGCCCCTGGGCTTTGATTTCGTCCAATTCCGAGAATATTTCCTTACTAGGATTTCTGAAACCAAAAACAGCAGAAACAAAGAATCGGCACTTCGGCATCTTGTTAATAGGTTAGTTCCAGAAAATGCACGAATATGACATAAAGTGTGCATAAAACATGTAGATAACATCAATAATGTGGCATGGAACATAAGAAATTATCGATACGTCGGAGACGTATCAAGGATGCACCCCAAGGAGTTGCTGCTCGTTGAAGGAGAATTGCAGATCAAGGATGTCCAGGGTCCTAAAGGAGAAGGAAGCTTGGAAGATAGGATGGAGAAGCTAGAACAAGAGGTTTTCAAATACAAGAAGATGGCTGAGCGTGAGGTGGATATCTTCCATAGGATTGTGTCTGAGCTCATTGCTGAACATGAGAAGGAAACTGCAAAGCTTTGGAGCGACATCCTCTCACTTCACGACACCACCAACAAGCTCCAAGCACAACTCTATGATGTTCAGAATCAGAACTGTGAGTATGAAAACAGGTTTAAATACATAAGCCGTGCTGCTAGTTTCAGGATTCCCGAGACCAAGATGTCGTTTCTTGATGGAGAGCCTCTTCCTTGGAAGTTTGATGACGGGAGTTCATCACCACCATCTCCGCAGGAGTAATTCATCATCGGTATTGGCATCCCCTTGGTTTGTTCCAAGCTTGGGGGAGTGCCGCGGTATCATATCATCACTACCTTTTACTTTTACTGTCAAGTAGTGTCATATCATGAGTAGGGAAGTTATCATATAAGATGGGTTACAGTTTGGAGGTATCTCTCCTTTAGTTGGTTATCTATGTATCCCTTGGTGTGAGTTATCGTTATGGAATATTAATGAGAAGTCTTATCATTTACATGTTGCACATCTTATTTTAGTTTGCAATCTCTATTATATGATTTACCTTGTTGTTAGTATTGGTATCACTTTGGGAGCATTAAATAAATCTATTTGGTTTTGGCAAACTTAGCATTGGTCAATAGCAACAACACTCTGAGGTTTAAGTAGAAAAGAGAAATACATGTAGTTGTTTCATTGTCTTTCTTTCTTGTTAGCTCATAGCTTATTATTCTGAAGTTAAAATTGTTTGTGCTTACAAGGAAGATGCATGATTGTTTCTATCACATGTATATTTGTTTGTTTCCTTCAACTCTTATGCTTGCTAATTAACCTTGCTAGCCAAAGACCTGTACTGAGGGGGAATACTTCTCGTACATCCAAACCTTAGCCCAAACCTATGCCATTTGTGTCCACCATACCTACCTACTACATGGTATTTTCTACCATTCCAAGTAAATACTTCATGTGCTACCTTTAAAACAATTCAAAACTTAGTATCTCTTATTTGTGTCAATGTTTTATAGCTCATGAGGAAGTATGTGGTGTTTTATCTTTCAATCTTGTTGGGCAACTTTCACCAATGGACTAGTGGCTTCATCCACTTATCCAATAATTTTGCAAAAAGAGCTGGCAATGGGATTCCCAGTCCCAAATTAATTAAACTAAATAGACACTCCTCCATGGTATGTGATTGATGGACGGCACCCGAAGGATTCGGTTAGCCATGGCTTGAGAAAGCAAAGGTTGGGGGGAGTGTCATCATCATAATAAAACTAAAATAAAAAGGCACTCCTTCATGGTATGAGATTGTTGGCAGGCACCCGAGGATTCGGTTAGCCATGGTTTGTGAAAGAAAGGTTGGAAGGAGTGCCACATAAAATGAAAATAATATGGGAGCCACTCTTTGAAGGTTGTCTGGCAAGGGGGTTAGAGTACCCGCTACCAGTCGTTGACAACAACAGACACCTCTCAAAATATTACCTTTATTATCTCTGTATGATTTCAAAACTGAAAAAGCTCTAGCACATGATTTAATCCCTGCTTCCCTCCGCGAAGGGCCTGTCTTTTACTTTATGTTGAGTCAGTAAACCTATTTCCCTCCATCTCAAGCAAGCATTTGAGTAGTTGTGATCAAACCATTATATTGTGATTTGCTTCATCATGTCTTTTATTCTTCCTTGTTTAGTACAAGTTTTATCTGAATGAATATAGCTTTGCAAGTTATCAATGATTATGAAAAGACCATTATGATTGAGTATGCAAGTTGTGCCTTATAAACTTTAACATGAGAGCGCTGCTCAATGAGATAAGTATAATCCGTTAACTGTTCTCCGACCAAGAACGAAGTTTGCCATCACCAATTATGATTTCTTATGCACCTTTACTTGTGATTACCTTATACTTGTTTCAAGTTGAGTTATAAGAGGTTGTTTACTATAATGTCTTGTGTGAATGAATATGATGCTTCTTGTCCGTATTTTATTTATCGACTCTTCACTCCATAAACATGTGGTCCTGTCTATCGAGCTCAGTTTCGCTTGGGGACAAGCGAAGTCTAAGCTTGGGGGGAGTTGATACGTCCAATTTGCATCACTATTTTATATCATAATTTGCTGTTATTCATTGATATATTTCATATTGGGACAAAATACTTATGTTATTTCATCTATTTTGCATGTTCCATCATTATTGGAGGATCAAGCACCGGAGCCAGGATTCTGCGGGAAAAAGCACCGTCAGAACGCAATATTTCAGAAGATCAACTGTGGAAGGAAATTATACCAAAAATCCTATTTTTCAAGATGACGAAGAAAGTCAGAAGGAGGAGCCAGGAGGACCCAGGGTGGGCCCACACCCTAGGGCGGCGCGGCCCATGCCCTGGCCGCGCCGCCATGTGGTTTGGGGGGCCCACAACCCCTTTCGCCTCCTTTTCTTCACGAAATCCTTCGTCCCGAAAACCTAAGCCACAGAGGGTACCTCGCGAAGAGTTCTGACCGCCTCTGCGGGGCGGAGAACACCAGAGAGAAAAGAGCTCTCCGGCGGGGAGGAATCCGCCGGGGAAATTCCCTCCGGGAGGGGGAAATCGACGCCATCGTCACCGTCATCGAGCTGGACATCATCTCCATCACCATCATCATCATCTCCACCATCATCACTGCCGTCTCCACCGCTGGACACCGTCACCACCATAGCAATTTGGGTTTGATCTTGATTGTTTGATAGGGGAAACTCTCCCGGTATCGATCTCTACTTGTTGTTGATGCTATTGAGTGAAACCATTGAACCAAGTTTATGTTCAGATTGTTATTCATCATCATATCACCTCTGATCATGTTCCATATGATGTCTCATGAGTAGTTCGTTTAGTTCTTGAGGACATGGGTGAAGTCTAAATGTTAGTAGTGAACTATGGTTGAGTAATATTCAATGGTATGATATTTAAGTTGTGGTGTTATTCTTCTAGTGGTGTCATGTGAACGTCGACTACATGACACTTCACCATTTATGGGCCTAGGGGAATGCATCTTGTACTCGTTTGCTAATTGCGGGGTTGCCGGAGTGACAGAAACCTAAACCCCCATTGGTATATCGATGCAGGAGGGATCGCAGGATCTCAGAGTTTAAGGCTGTGGTTAGATTTATCTTAATTACTTTCTTGTAGTTGCGGATGCTTGCAAGGGGTATAATCACAAGTATGTATTAGTCCTAGGAAGGGCGGTACATTAGCATAGGTTCACCCACACAACACTTATCATAACAATGAAGATTATTTGGCCGTATGTAGCGAAAGCACTAGACTAAAATCCCGTGTGTCCTCGAGAACGTTTGGTCATTATAAGTAAACAAACCGGCTTGTCCTTTGTGCTAAAAAGGATTGGGCCACTCGCTGCAATTGTTACTCTCGCACTTTACTTACTCGTACTTTATTCAACTGTTACATCAAAACCCCCTGAATACTTGTCTGTGAGCATTTACAGTGAATCCTTCATCGAAACTGCTTGTCAACACCTTCTGCTCCTCGTTGGGATCGACATTCTTACTTATCGAAGATACTACGATAAACCCCCTATACTTGTAGGTCATCAGACACCGTCACCGCCGTAGCAATTTGGTTTTGATCTTGATTGTTTGATAGGGGAAACTCTCCCGGTATCGATCTCTACTTGTTGTTGATGCTATTGAGTGAAACCATTGAACCAAGTTTATATTCAGATTGTTATTCATCATCATATCACCTCTGATCATGTTCCATATGATGTCTCGTGAGTAGTTCGTTTAGTTCTTGAGGACATGGGTGAAGTCTAAATGTTAGTAGTGAACTATGGTTGAGTAATATTCAATGGTATGATATTTAAGTTGTGGTGTTATTCTTCTAGTGGTGTCATGTGAACGTCGACTACATGACACTTCACCATTTATGGGCCTAGGGGAATGCATCTTGTATTCGTTTGCCAATTGCGGGGTTGCCGGAGTGACAGAAACCTAAACCCCATTGGTATATCGATGCAGGAGGGATAGCAGGATCTCAGAGTTTAAGGCTGTGGTTAGATTTATTCTTAATTACTTTCTTCTAGTTGCGGATGCTTGCAAGGGGTATAATCACAAGTATGTATTAGTCCTAGGAAGGGCGGTACATTAGCATAGGTTCACCCACACAACACTTATCATAACAATGAAGATTATTTAGCCGTATGTAGCGAAAGCACTAGACTAAAATCCCGTGTGTCCTCGAGAACGTTTGGTCATTATAAGTAAACAAACCGGCTTGTCCTTTGTGCTAAAAAGGATTGGGCCACTCGCTGCAATTGTTACTCTCGCACTTTACTTACTCGTACTTTATTCAATTGTTACATCAAAACCCACTGAATATTTGTCTGTGAGCATTTACAGTGAATCCTTCATCGAAACTGCTTGTCAACACCCTCTGCTTCTCGTTGCGATCGACATTCTTACTTATCGAAAATACTACGATACACCCCCTATACTTGTGGGTCATCAAGACTATTTTCTGGCGCCGTTGCCGGGGAGTGAAGCGCTATTGGTAAGTGGAATTGGTAAGGAAAACCTTTACTGTTTGTGTTGATTTTATTTCTGCCTGCTACTATAAGTCATTATGGAGAGATCTTCTCTTCAATTTCTATTTGGGAAATCTACTACTACTGCAACGGTAGTGGATGAGGCGCCAGGTGAGGAAGTGATACCATATAAAATACCTATGAAAATTATTGAACGTGTTATGGATAACCGCTATGAAGGGGATGGAACTGTCCACCCTGGAGATCATTTATTGTTCTTACATGAATTATGCAGTTTATTCAAGTGTGCAGGTATTGCTATGGATGAAGTGAGGAAGAAACTATTCTCTTTATCGCTGTCTGGTAAAGCGGCGCATTGGTATAAATTACTGGATAATGGGGATTCTCTTGAATGGTATGATATTGTGCCCCGGTTTTATTCTAAGTTCTATCCTCCAAGTGAAATTCACAAGGATCGGAATCGCATATATAATTTTTGGCCTCATGATGGAGAGAGTATTGCCCAAGCTTGGGGGAGATTGAAGTCTTTAATGCTCAAATGCCCCATTCATGAGCTTCCTGGTAATATTATTATTGATAATTTCTATGCAAGACTTTCTTTTCAAGACAAGACCTTGCTGGATACTTCTTGTTCTGGATCATTTACACGCAACAAAGAAGAGTTTAAAAGGGACCTTCTTGATCGGATCCAAGAAAATACTGAAGGTTGGGAGAACGACAAGGATAGAGAATCAGGTATAATTTATGATTATAAATGCATTGAAGCTTTTATGGATACTGATAAATTTCGTAATATGAGTGCTACATATGGTCTTGATTCTCAAGTTGCTGCAAATCTTTATAAAGCTTTTGCCTCTCATTATGAATTGCCAAAGAAGAATTTTGATAAGTATCATGAACCTTATAAAGATAAAATTGATTCATCTATTAATAAATGCGTTGTAGTTGAAACTGCTGATCATGTTATTCCTGAAGCTTATATTGAAAAAACTCCTTTCCCTGCTAAAATGAAGGAGTACTCTGTTATAAATAGTGCGGTTCATAAAAGTGAAAAGAAACCTGTAGAACACGAAGAACAAATAAAAGTTGAACCTTTGTTGCAATAGTTAAAGATCTTGTGACTGAAAATGTGGAGGATGGTCATATTATTTTCTGTGAAGATGCTTCTAATATTGTTTCACATCCTAATAAACCCAAACAAGTTAGTGTTCCTATGCTATCTGTTAGAATTGGTGATCATTGCTATTATGGATTATGTGATATTGGTGCAAGTGTTAGTGCTATTCCTTATGAGCTTTACACGGAGATTATGCACGAAATTGATTCTTGTGAACTTGAAGATATTGATGTGGTTATTCAGCTGGCTAATAGAGAAACTATTTCTCCAATTGGTATTGTTCGAGATGTGGAAGTTTTATGCGGTAAGATTAAATATCCTGCTGACTTTTTGGTACTTGGTTCTGCTGCTAGTGATTATTGTCCTATTATTTTTGGTAGACCTTTTCTAAATACTTGTGGAGCTATTATAGATTGCAAGAAAGAGAAAATTTTGACTAAATTTGCTGGTGAATCTTATGAGTTTAACTTCTCTAAATTTACCAAAACTCCTTATAAAGCTGATTTGCCTAGTGATGATTTTAAAATGGAGCAGTGTGCATCTATTGTTCTTGTTCCTAACAATCCTTTGCAGCAACATTTGGAGGATAGCGAGAGTGAAGTTTTTAGGAAAGAAAGAGATGAGCTTGAGGAAATTTTTCTCCGCCAACCTATTCTCAAGCATGATTTACCGGTGGAAGATTTGGGTACAACACCGCCACCAAAGGAAGATCCTGTTTTTGAATTAAAGCCTTTGCCTGATAATCTTAAATATGCTCATATTGATGATAAGAAAATATATCCTGTTATTATTAGTTCTAAGCTTTCAGAGATTGAGTAAGAAAGGTTATTGGAAATATTGAAGAAGCACCGAGGAGCTATTGGCTATACTCTTGATGATTTGAAAGGGATTTCTCCTTCTATTTGCCAACATGCTATTAATATGGAAGATGATGCAAAGCCTATTGTTGAACATCAGCGTTGTCTAATTCCGAAGATGAAGGAAGTGGTAAGGAATGAGGTATTAAGACTTCTTGAAGCTGGTATTATATATCCTATTGCTGATAGTAGATGGGTTAGTCCTGTGCATTGCGTTCCCAAGAAAGGAGGAATGACTGTTGTGCCTAATGATAATGATGAGCTCATCCCTCAAAGAGTAGTTGTAGGGTATAGAATGTGCATTGATTTTCGAAAAGTTAATAAAGTTACTAAGAAAGATCATTACCCTTTACCATTTATTGATCAAATGCTAGAAAGATTGTCTAAAAATACTCATTTTTGTTTTCTTGATGGTTATTCTGGGTTTTCACAAATTGCTGTTAAAGCTAAAGATCAAGAGAAAACCACTTTCACTTGTCCCTATGGAACTTATGCTTATAGACGTATGCCTTTTGGTTTATGTAATGCTCCTGCTACTTTTCAAAGATGCATGTCTGCTATTTTTCATGGTTTTTGTGAGAGTATTGTAGAGGTATTCATGGATGATTTTTCTGTCTATGGGAATTCTTTTGATAGTTGCTTGCGAAACCTTGATAAAGTTTTGCAGAGATGTGAAGAAACTAACCTTGTTCTTAATTGGGAGAAATGCCACTTTATGGTTAATGAAGGAATTGTATTGGGACATAAAATTTCTGAGAGAGGTATTGAAGTTGATAGAGCTAAAGTTGAAGCAATTGAGAAGATGCCCTATCCTAGGGATGTTAAAGGTATTCGTAGTGTTCTTGGTCATGCTGGGTTTTATAGGAGGTTTATTAAAGATTTCTCCAAGATTTCAAAACCTCTTACTAATCTTCTTCAAAAAGATGTACCATTTGTTTTTGATGATGATTGTAAGGAAGCTTTTGAAACTCTAAAGAAAGCCTTAACAACTGCTCCTATAGTTGAACCTCTGATTGGAACTTACCATTTGAAATTATGTGTGATGCTAGTGATTTTCTTTGTAGAAGTATTTGTTCTTGGACAGCGAGTAGATAAAAAACTGAATGTTATTCATTATGCTAGTAAAACTCTTGATGCTGCTCAAAGAAATTATGCTACAACTGAAAAAGAATTATTAGCTATAGTCTTTGCTTGCGATAAATTTAGATCTTATATTGTTGATTCAAAAGTTACTATTCATACTGATCATGCTGCAATTAGATACCTTATGACAAAGAAAGATGCTAAGCCGAGGCTTATTAGATGGGTACTTCTTTTGCAAGAATTTGATTTACATATTGTAGATAGGAAAGGTGCTGATAATCCTGTTGCTGATAATTTGTCTAGATTGGAAAATATTGCTTACGATCCTGTTCCTGTTAATGATAGTTTTCCAAATGAACAATTGGCTGTAATAAAGGTGAGCTCGCGAGACAGTCCTTGGTATGCTGATTATGCTAACTTTATTGTTTCCAAGTACTTGCCTCCAACCTTTTCAGCTCAGCAAAGGAGGAAATTCTTTTATGACTTGAGGCATTATTTCTGGGATGACCCACACTTATATAAAGAAGGAGTGGATGGTATTATGCGAAGATGTGTTCCCGAATATGAACAACAAGAGATATTGAGTAAATGTCATGGTAGTGCTTATGGAGGACATCACGTCGGAGAAAGAACCGCGCAAAAGGTTCTACAATCAGGTTTTTATTGGCCAACTCTCTTCAAAGATGCGAGAAAGTTTATTTTATCTTGTGATGAATGCCAAAGGGTTGGTAATATCTCCAGACGTAATGAAATGCCTATGAATTATACTCTTGTTATTGAACCGTTTGATTGTTGGGGATTTGACTTCATGGGACCTTTTAGTCTTGAAGGTAACACTCACATACTTGTTGCTGTTGATTATGTTACTAAATGGGTGGAAGCCATACCTACAAAAAGTGCTGATGGTGAGACCTCTTTAAGAATGCTTTTAGACATTATTTTTCCTAGATTTGGAGTGCCTAGATATATTATGGCTGATGGAGGTTCTCATTTTATTCATGGAGGTTTTAGAAAAACTCTTGCTAGGTATGGTATTAATCATAGAATTGCTTCCGCTTATCATCCTCAAACTAGTGGTCAAGTAGAATTATCAAATAGAGAGATTAAATCTATTTTGGGAAAGACTGTTAATAAAACTAGAAAGAATTGGGCTAGTAAATTGAAGGATGCACTATGGGCTTATAGAACTGCTTATAAAAATCCCATGGGAATGTCACCTTATAAAATGGTTTATGGGAAAGCTTGTCATTTACCTTTAGAACTAGAGCACAAAGCTTATTGGGCTGTTAGAGAATTAAATAAAGATCCTAAACTTGCCGGTGATAAGAGGTTGTTGCAATTAAGTTCTCTAGATGAATGGAGAAGTGAAGCTTATGAAAATGCTAAACTCTTTAAAGAGAAAGTTAAAAAATGGCATGATAGAAGGATTATTAAAAGAGAATTTAATATTGGGGATAAAGTCCTATTGTATCGGTCTCGTCTCAGATTCTTTGCAGGGAAATTACTCTCGAAATGGGAAGGACCATATGTTGTCGAGGAGGTGTATCGTTCAGGAGCAATTAAAATTAGCTCTCTCCAAGGCAATGCTACGCAAGTGGTGAATGGACAAAGACTCAAGCATTATATCTCAGGTGATTCCTATAATGTTGATATTGATATTATTCAAGTGGAAACACCGGAGGCTTTCATCAAAGGGCAAATTGACAGTCCGCCAGAACTCGACTTTGAATAGGTAACAAGATCTTGGTAATGAAAAGTACGCAATTTACTTTCCGAACAATATTTTTGCTGTTTTTGGAAAATATGAAAAATTACGAGTTCGAAACGGAGTGGAAAGGACGCACGAGGGGGTGCCACCATAGGCCGGCGCGGCCTGACCTGGGCCCGCGCCGACCTATGGTTTGGCCGCCTCGTCGCCCCTTTCCGACTCTAGTTCGATCTGGTACTTTCCTTGTGTCGTGAATTTTTTTGCTATATAATCCCCCGGACCCCTGGAGGTCCGTATATCGTTTTCTCGACGTGTTTTGTTTTGAGCTATTTCTGCCAGGATCTGTTTTCGGTCTAGAAGCACCATGGTCTCCAAGAACAAGGGTAAGGAGCTTCCGGATGAAGATAATCAAGATCTTGAGTGGAAAGAGGAGGACAAGGACGTCAAGGAAGAGGGTGAAGAAGAGATGGAGGAAGATTCGCGCGCACACCTGCGTGCTACCATCGCAAGCATCAAGGTGGTGGACAACCCTTTTAGTGCAAACAAGAGCGCAAGAATTCGCACTGGAGGAGCGGTTCCACGTCATTACCTAGCTCCGAAGACATCCTTATCAGATCGCTCTAACACTGCAGGAAGGAGGGAGCCTGAGGCTGAAGAGTGGGGAAATAACTCCAAGAGTTGGGACTCGCCGTCGGACAGACTCCTTAACCGCGTCGAGCACAATTCGGAGATGATTCGCAATCTCACATACAGGATTGATGAGCTTCAGGAGCTTATTGAGAAGCTTGTCAGGAATTCATCACCACCATCGCCAAAGGAGTAATTCATCATCGGTATTGGCATCCCCTTGGTTTGTTCCAAGCTTGGGGGAGTGCCGCGGTATCACATCATCACTACCTTTTACTTTTTACTGTCAAGTAGTGTCATATCATGAGTAGGGAAGTTATCGTATAAGATGGGTTGCAGTTTGGAAGTATCTCTCCTTTAGTTGGTTGTCTATGTATCCCTTGGTGTGAGTTATCGTTATGGTATATTAATGAGAAGTCTTATCATTTACATATTGCACATCTTATTTTAGTTTGCAATCTCTATTATATGATTTATCTTGTCATTAGTATTGGTATCACTTTGGGAGCATTGAATAAATCTATTTGGTTTTGGCAAACTTAGCATTGGTCAATAGCAACAACACTTTGAGGTTTAGGTAGAAAAGAGAAATACATGTAGATGTTTCATTGTCTTTCTTTCTTGTTAGCTCATAGCTTATTATTCTGAAGTTAAAATTGTTTGTGCTTACAAGGAAGATGCATGATTGTTTCTATCACATGTATATTTGTTTGTTTCCCTCGACTCTTATGCTTGCTAATTAACCTTGCTAGCCAAAGACCTGTACTGAGAGGGAATACTTCTCGTGCATCCAAACCTTAACCCAAACCTATGCCATTTGTGTCCACCATATCTACCTACTACATGGTATTTTTCTGCCATTCCAAGTAAATACTTCATGTGCTACCTTTAAACAATTCAAAACTTAGTATCTCTTATTTGTGTCAATGTTTTATAGCTCATGAGGAAGTATGTGGTGTTTTATCTTTCAATCTTGTTGGGCAACTTTCACCAATGGACTAGTGGCTTTATCCGCTTATCCAATAATTTTGCAAAAAGAGCCGGCAATGGGATTCCCAGTCCCAAATTAACTAAACTAAATAGACACTCCTCCACGGTATGTGATTGATGGACGGCACCCGAAGGATTCGGTTAGCCATGGCTTGTGTAAGCAAAGGTTGGGGGGAGTGTCATCATCATAATAAAACTAAAATAAAAAGGCACTCCTTCATGGTATGAGATTGTTGGCAGGCACCCGAGGATTCGGTTAGCCATGGTTTGTGAAAGAAAGGTTGGAAGGAGTGCCACATAAAATGAAAATAATATGGGAGCCGCTCTTTGAAGGTTGTCTGGCAAGGGGGTTAGAGTACCCGCTACCAGTCGTTGACAACAACAAACACCTCTCAAAATGTTACTTTTATTCTCTTTATATGATTGCAAAACTAAAAAAGCTCTAGCACATGATTTAATCCCTGCTTCCCTCTGCGAAGGGCCTGTCTTTTACTTTATGTTGAGTCAGTAAACCTATTTCCCTCCATCTCAAGCAAGCATTTGAGTAGTTGTGATCAAACCATTATATTGTGATTTGCTTCATCATGTCTTTTATTCTTCCTTGTTTAGTACAAGTTTTATCTGAATGAATATAGCTTTGCAAGTTATCAATGATCATGAAGAGACCATTATGATTGAGTATGCAAGTTGTGCCTTATAAACTTTAACATGAGAGCGCTGCTCAATGAGATAAGTATAATCTGTTAATTGTTCTCTGACCAAGAACGAAGTTTGCCATCACCAATTATGATTTCTTATGCACCTTTATTTGTGATTACCTTATACTTGTTTCAAGTTGAGTTATATGAGGAAGTTGTCTACTATAATGTCTTGTGCGAATGAATATGATGCTTCTTGTCCGTATTTTATTTATCGACTCTTCACTCCATAAACATGTGGTCCTGTTTACCGAGCTCAGTTTCGCTTGGGGACAAGCGAAGTCTAAGCTTGGGGGGAGTTGATACGTCCAATTTGCATCACTATTTTATATCATAATTTGCTGTTATTCATTGATATATTTCATATTGGGACACAATACTTATGTTATTTCATCTATTTTGCATGTTTCATCATTATTGGAGGATCAAGCACCGGAGCCAGGATTCTGCTGGAAAAAGCACCGTCAGAACGCAATATTTTGGAAGATCAACTGTGGAAGGAAATTATACCAAAAATCCTATTTTTCAAGATGACGAAGGAAGCCAGAAGGAGGAGCCAGCTGGACCCAGGGTGGGCCCACACCATAGGGCAGCGCGGCCCATGGCCTGGCCGCGCCACCATGTGGTGTGGGGGCCCCACAACCCCTTTCGTCTCCTTTTCTTCGCGAAACCCTTCGTCCCGAAAACCTAAGCCACAGAGGGTACCTCGCGAAGAGTTACAGCCGCCTCTGCGGGGCGGAGAACACCAGAGAGAAAAGAGCTCTCCGGCGGGCAGGAATCCGCCAGGGAAGTTCCCTCCGGGAGGGGGAAATCGACGCCATCGTCACCGTCATCGAGCTGGACATCGTCTCCATCACCATCATCATCATCTCCACCATCATCACCGCCGTCTCCACCGCTGGACACCGTCACCGCCGTAGCAATTTGGGTTTGATCTTGATTGTTTGATTGGGGAAACTCTCCCGGTATCGATCTCTACTTGTTGTTGATGCTATTGAGTGAAACCATTGAACCAAGTTTATATTCAGATTGTTATTCATCATCATATCACCTCTGATCATGTTCCATATGATGTCTCGTGAGTAGTTCGTTTAGTTCTTGAGGACATGGGTGAAGTCTAAATGTTAGTAGTGAACTATGGTTGAGTAATATTCAATGGTATGATATTTAAGTTGTGGTGTTATTCTTCTAGTGGTGTCATGTGAACGTCGACTACATGACACTTCACCATTTATGGGCCTAGGGGAATGCATCTTGTATTCGTTTGCCAATTGCGGGGTTGCCGGAGTGACAGAAACCTAAACCCCCGTTGGTATATCGATGCAGGAGGGATAGCAGGATCTCAGAGTTTAAGGCTGTGGTTAGATTTATTCTTAATTACTTTCTTGTAGTTGCGGATGCTTGCAAGGGGTATAATCACAAGTATGTATTAGTCCTAGGAAGGGCGGTACATTAGCATAGGTTCACCCACACAACACTTATCATAACAATGAAGATTATTTAGCCGTATGTAGCGAAAGCACTAGACTAAAATCCCGTGTGTCCTCGAGAACGTTTGGTCATTATAAGTAATTAAACCGGCTTGTCCTTTGTGCTACAAAGGATTGGGCCACTCGCTGCAATTGTTACTCTCGCACTTTACTTACTCGTACTTTATTCAACTGTTACATCAAAACCCACTGAATACTTGTCTGTGAGCATTTACAGTGAATCCTTCATCGAAACTGCTTGTCAACACCTTCTGCTCCTCGTTGGGATCGACATTCTTACTTATCGAAAATACTACGATACACCCCCTATACTTGTGGGTCATCAAAAACGCATAAATATGACATAAAGTATGCATAAAACATGTAGATATCATCAATAATGTGGCATGGAACATAAGAAATTATCGATACGTCGGATACGTATCACTCCCCTTGTGTCGAATCAATAAATTTGGGTTTTACTTCCCTCGAAGACTGTTGCGATCCCCTATACTTGTGGGTTATCACGTGCGCCTGAAACGGACCCGGCGGCCGGCTCGTCAAATGCTCCTCCGGCTGGTCCTCCTCCAGTCGGTGCTTAGTTTACCTGTCTGTATTTCGCTTTTGCCAAGACAATTTGTTAAATCCCCGGGATGCCGGGTGCGTATGTAAGACAATATTATTATTATTATCCTTTTATGAAGTTACACTTTAGTGTGTTTGTTAATCATTTGTGTGCCGGATTGCTTTCTTCCGACTCATTCTCGTTTTCCCATCCGCCTCACTCTTTGGCTTTGCCCTTGCCGATCGTACGTCTGACTTGCGGTCCGTCGCCGGATCAAAAGCGTGCCGCTAAGTGAGGCCGACAGTATTTCAGTTGAACGAGCCGAGTTCGACAATCCAGCACTTTTATGAAAAGTTTGACAAGGTCAATTCGCCTTCACTCTTTCCCTTGGTCGTTTTTCGCGTGCCAGCTCCTTAAGCATCTACCCTCGCCAGCCGTACAGCCGGGTTGCGGTCTGTAGCTGGATCGGGAGTCGGCTGTCAGGAAGCCGGTTCATGGTACTAAGCTGGCCGCGTGAGAGGGTGCAAGCCAATCGGCGAAAGTAGTAGAGTACGCGAAAAACTTGTTAAAACCGGCGCTCTTGGCGCATGCTCTTTCATTAGCATAGATTACAAAAGGAGTTCAAGGGATACATACATTCCTTCTCTCAAGTATAAAATGGGCGAAGCAAGTTGACGTTCCAGGGATGTTTAGTCTCCTCGTCAGTTTTGTTCGCCTTGTTTTTCTTAGCCTCTTGGGCATCTATGAGATAGTAGGAATCATTGCCTACCGCCTTGCTCACGATGAAGGGACCCTCCCATGGGGATGATAGTTTATGCTGTCTGGTTGTCCGCTGGATCAGCCGGAGCACTAGGTCTCCTTCTCGGAATGCTAAGGGCTGGACCTTCCGGCTGTGATAGCGTCGGAGGCTTTGCTGGTATATGGTAGATCTAGACGTGGCTAGCAGCCGGGCTTCTTCGACCAGGTCGACTCCATCTTCACGAGCTTCTTTAGCTTCAGCTTCTGTATACAGCTTGATCCTTGGCGCGTGGTGTTCGATGTCAGTCGGTAGGACGGCTTCGGCCCCGTATACGAGGAAGAATGGTGTGAAGCCGACAGAGCGGTTTGGCGTGGTGCGCAGGCTCCATAGTACATGGGGCAGTTCCTTGATCCAGCAGCCGGCTGCTCGCTCGAGCGGCTTGATACGTCTCCGACGTATCGATAATTTCTTATGTTCCATGCCACATTATTGATGTTATCTACATGTTTTATGCACACTTTATATCATATTCGTGCATTTTCTGGAACTAACCTATTAACAAGATGCCGAAGTGCCAGTTCCTGTTTTCTGCTGTTTTTGGTTTCAGAAATCCTAGTAACGAAATATTCTCGGAATCGGACGAAATCAACGCCCAAGTTCCTATTTTCACCGGAAGCATCCAGAACACCCGGGAAGGACCAGAGGGGGGCACTGGGCCCCCAGACCATAGGCCGGCGCGGCCCAGGCCCTGGCCGCGCCGCCCTATGGTGTCGTCGCCCCTTCGACCCTCCTGCGCCGCCTCTTCGCCTATATAAAGCCCCTGGATCGAAAACCCTGATACGTTCGACGAAAACCACAGAAACCTTCCAGAGCCACCGCCATCGCGAGGCCAAGATCTGGGGGACAGGAGTCTCTGTTCCGGCACGCCGCCGGAGTGGGGAAGTGCCCCCGGAAGGCTTCTCCATCGACACCGCTGCCATCTCCACCGCCATCTTCATCACCGCTGCTGCTCCCATGAGGAGGGAGTAGTTCTCCATCGAGGCTCGGGGCTGTACCGGTAGCTATGTGGTTCATCTCTCCCATGTACCTCAATACAATAATCTCATGAGCTGCTTTACATGATTGAGATTCATATGAGTTTTGTATCACTACTATCTATGTGCTACTCTAGCAAAGTTATTAAAGTAGTTCTATTCCTCCTGCACGTATGTAAAGGTGACAGTGTGTGCACCGTGTTAGTACTTGGTTTATGCTATGATCACGATCTCTTGTAGATTGCGAAGTTAACTATTGCTATGATAATATTGATGTGATCTATTCCTCCTACATATGCATGAAGGTGACAGTGTGCATGCTATGCTAGTACTTGGTTTAGTCTTTTGATCTATCTTACACTAAAGGTTACTAAAATATGAGCATTATTGTGGAGCTTGTTAACTCCGGCATTGAGGGTTCGTGTAATCCTACGCAATGTGTTCATCATCCAACAAAAGTGTAGAGTATGCATTTATCTATTCTGTTATGTGATCAATGTTGAGAGTGTCCACTAGTGAAAGTGTAATCCCTAGGCCTTGTTCCTAAATACTGCTATCGCTGCTTGTTTACTGTTTTACTGCGTTACTACTGCTGCAATACCACCACCATCAACTACACGCCAGCAAGCTATTTTCTGGCACCGTTGCTACTGCTCATACTTATTCATACCACCTGTATTTCACTATCTCTTCGCCGAACTAGTGCACCTATTAGGTGTGTTGGGGACACAAGAGACTTCTTGCTTTGTGGTTGCAGGGTTGCATGAGAGGGATATCTTTGACCTCTTCCTCCCTGAGTTCGATAAACCTTGGGTGATCCACTTAAGGGAAAACTTGCTGCTGTTCTACAAACCTCTGCTCTTGGAGGCCCAACAGCATCTCTGAGGAAAGGAGGGGGAAAGTAGACATCAAGCTATTTTCTGGCGCCGTTGCCGGGGAGGAAAGGTAAAAGGTACTCACACTCCGGATCTCGGCTACTAAGCTATTCTCCGTCGTTGTAAGTACTCGAAGCTATTTCCTTTAGATCCTGCAATTGCAACTTTTTGTTTCTTGTTTACACTAGTTTGGCATAATGGACAAGAATGATCTTCTTATTCTATTTCCTGATTTAAAACATGGATTGTTTGATGCGAAAATTAAAAAACCTATGGAATCTTATTTGCATGCTGGTAGTAATATTAGTATGAACGCTTTGAACACCATTGTTGATAATAATATAGAAAGTTCTAAGCTTGGGGAAGCTGGTTTTCATGATCTTTTTAGTCCCCCAAGCATTGAGGAGAAAATTTTCTTTGATGATACTTTGCCTCCTATTTATGATGATTATAATGATATTGGTCTTTTAGTACCACCTGTTATGGAGGATAAATTTGATTATGATTACAATATGCCTCCTATATTTGATGATGAGAATAATAATGATAGCTACTTTGTTGAATTTGCTCCCGCTACAACTAATAAAATTAATTATGCTTATGTTGGGAGTAGTAATAATTTTATGCATGAGACTCATGATAAGAATGCTTTATGTGATAGTTATATTGTTGAGTTTGCTCATGGTGCTACTGAAAGTTATTATGAGAGAGGAAAATATGGTTGTAGAAATTTTCATGTTACTAAAACACCTCTCTATGTGCTGAAATTTTTGAAGCTACACTTGTTTTATCTTTCTATGCTTGTTGCATTATGCTTCTTGAACTTGTTTATTTACAAGATTCCTTTTCATAGGAAGCATGTAAGACTTAAATGTGTTTTGAATTTGCCTCTTGATGCTCTCTTTTCCTCCAAATACTATTTCTTGCGAGTGCATCATTAAAACTGCTGAGCCCATCTTAATGGCTATAAAGAAAAGAACTTCTTGGGAGATAACCCATGTGTTAATTTGCTACAGTACTTTGTTTTATATTTGTGTCTTGGAAGTTGTTTACTACTGTAGCAACCTCTCCTTATCTTAGTTTTGTGTTTGGTTGTGCCAAGTGAAGCCTCTAATCGAAGGTTGATACTAGATTTGGATTTCTGCGCAGAAACAGATTTCTATCTGTCACGAATCTGGGATGTTTTCTCTGTAGAAAAATCAGAAAAATATGCCAATTTACGTGCGTGTTCCTCAGATATGTACGCAACTTTCATTAGTTTTGAGTTTTCTGATTTGAGCAACGGAAGTATTTATTAGAAATTCGTCTTTACGGACTGTTCTGTTTTGACAGATTCTGCCTTTTATTTCGCATTGCTTCTTTCGCTGTGTTGGGTGGAGTTCTTTGTTCCATTACCTTCCAGTAGCTTTGAGCAATGTCCAGAAGTGTTAAGAATGATTGTGTCACCTCTGAACATGTGAGTTTTTGATTATGTACTAACCCCTCTAATGAAGTTTATGAGAAGTTTGGTGTGAAGGAAGTTTTCAAGGGTCAAGAGAGGAGGATGATATACTATGATCAAGAAGAGTGAAAGCTCTAAGCTTGGGGATGCCCCGGTGGTTCACCCCTGCATATTTCAAGAAGACTCAAGCGTCTAAGCTTGGGGATGCCCAAGGCATCCCCTTCTTCATCGACAAATTATCAGGTTCCTTCTCTTGAAACTATATTTTTATTCGGTCACATCTTATGTGCTTTGCTTGGAGCGTCTGTATGTTTCTTATTTTTGTTTGTGTTTGAATAAATTGGATTACATCATGCTTGTGTGGGAGAGAGACACGCTCCGCTGGTTCATATGAACACATGGGTTCTTAGCTTTTAGTATTCATGGCGAAGTTTCTTCTTCATTAAATTGTTATATGGTTGGAATTGGAAAATGATACATGTAGTAATTGCTATTAATGTCTTGGGTAATGTGATACTTGGAAATTGTTGTGCTCATGTTTAAGCTCTTGCATCATATGCTTTGCACCCATTAATGAAGAAATACATAGAGCTTGCTAAAATTTGGTTTGCATAATTGGTCTCTCTAAAGTCTAGATAATTTCTAGTATTGAGTTTTGAACAACAAGGAAGACGGTGTAGATTCTTATAATGTTTACAATATGTCTTTTATGTGAGTTTTGCTGCAACGATTCATCCTTGTGTTTGTTTCAAATAGCCTTGCTAGCCTAAACCTTGTATCGAGAGGGAATACTTCTCATGCATCCAAAATACTTGAGCCAACCACTATGCCATTTGTGTCCACCATACCTACCTACTACATGGTATTTCTCCGCCATTCCAAAGTAAATTGCTTGAGTGCTACCTTTAAACAATTCAAAATTTATCACCTCTGATTTGTGTCAATGTTTTATAGCTCATGAGGAAGTATGTGGTGTTTATCTTTCAATCTTGTTGGGCAACTTTCACCAATGGACTAGTGGCTTCATCCGCTTATCCAATAATCTTGCAAAAAGAGCTGGCAATGGGATTCCCAGTCCCAAATTAACAAAAATAGACACTCCTCCATGGTATGTGATTGTTGGACGGCACCCGAAGGATTCGGTTAGCCATGGCTTGTGTAAGCAAAGGTTGGGAGGAGTGTCATCATAATAAAACTAAAAATAAAAAGGCACTCCTTCATGGTATGAGATTGTTGGCAGGCACCCGAGGATTCGGTTAGCCATGGTTTGTGAAGGAAAGGTTGGAAGGAGTGCCACCCAAAAATAAAATAAAATGGGAGCCGCTCTTTGAAGGTTTGTCTGGCAAGGGGGTTAGAGTACCCACTACCATTCGTTGACAACAACATACACCTCTCAAAACTTTATTTTTATGCTCTCTTTATGTTTTCAAAATAAAATCTCTAGCACAAATATAGCAATCGATGCTTTTCCTCTATGGAGGACAATTCTTTTACTTTCAATGTTGAGTCAGTTCACCTATTTCTCTCCACCTCAAGAAGCAAACACTTGTGTGAACTGTGCATTGATTCCTACATATTTGCGTATTGCACTTGTTATATTACTCTATGTTGACAATATCAATGAGATATACATGTTACAAGTTGAAAGCAACCGCTGAAACTTAATCTTCCTTTGTGTTGCTTCAATACCTCTACTATGAATTATTGCTTTATGAGTTAACTCTTATGCAAGACTTATTGATGCTTGTCTTGAAGTGCTATTCATGAAAAGTCTTTGCTTTATGATTCACTTGTTTACTCATGTCATATACATTGTTTTGATCACTGCATTCATTACATATGCTTTACAAATAGTATGATCAAGGTTATGATGGCATGTCACTCCAGAAATTATCTTTGTTATCGTTTTACCTGCTCGGGACGAGCAGAACTAAGCTTGGGGATGCTGATACGTCTCCGACGTATCGATAATTTCTTATGTTCCATGCCACATTATTGATGTTATCTACATGTTTTATGCACACTTTATGTCATATTCGTGCATTTTCTGGAACTAACCTATTAACAAGATGCCGAAGTGCCAGTTCCTGTTTTCTGCTGTTTTTGGTTTCAGAAATCCTAGTAACGAAATATTCTTGGAATCGGACGAAATCAACGCCCAAGTTCCTATTTTCACCGGAAGCATCCAGAACACCCGGGAAGGACCAGAGGGGGGCACTGGGCCCCCAGACCATAGGCCGGCGCGGCCCAGGCCCTGGCCGCGCTGCCCTATGGTGTCGTCGCCCCTTCGACCCTCCTGCGCCGCCTCTTCGCCTATATAAAGCCCCTGGATCGAAAACCCTGATACGTTCGACGAAAACCACAGAAACCTTCCAGAGCCGCCGCCATCGCGAGGCCAAGATCTGGGGGACAGGAGTCTCTGTTCCGGCACGCCGCCGGAGCGGGGAAGTGCCCCCGGAAGGCTTCTCCATCGACACCGCTGCCATCTCCACCGCCATCTTCATCACCGCTGCTGCTCCCATGAGGAGGGAGTAGTTCTCCATCGAGGCTCGGGGCTGTACCGGTAGCTATGTGGTTCATCTCTCCCATGTACCTCAATACAATAATCTCATGAGCTGCTTTACATGATTGAGATTCATATGAGTTTTGTATCACTACTATATATGTGCTACTCTAGCAAAGTTAATAAAGTAGTTCTATTCCTCCTGCACGTGTGTAAAGGTGACAGTGTGTGCACCGTGTTAGTACTTGGTTTATGCTATGATCATGATCTCTTGTAGATTGCGAAGTTAACTATTGCTATGATAATATTGATGTGATCTATTCCTCCTACATATGCATGAAGGTGACAGTGTGCATGCTATGCTAGTACTTGGTTTAGTCTTTTGATCTATCTTACACTAAAGGTTACTAAAATATGAGCATTATTGTGGAGCTTGTTAACTCCGGCATTGAGGGTTCGTGTAATCCTACGCAATGTGTTCATCATCCAACAAAAGTGTAGAGTATGCATTTATCTATTCTGTTATGTGATCAATGTTGAGAGTGTCCACTAGTGAAAGTGTAATCCCTAGGCCTTGTTCCTAAATACTGCTATCGCTGCTTGTTTACTGTTTTACTGCGTTACTACTGCTGCAATACCACCACCATCAACTACACGCCAGCAAGCTATTTTCTGGCACCGTTGCTACTGCTCATACTTATTCATACCACCTGTATTTCACTATCTCTTCGCCGAACTAGTGCACCTATTAGGTGTGTTGGGGACACAAGAGACTTCTTGCTTTGTGGTTGCAGGGTTGCATGAGAGGGATATCTTTGACCTCTTCCTCCCTGAGTTCGATAAACCTTGGGTGATCCACTTAAGGGAAAACTTGCTGCTGTTCTACAAACCTCTGCTCTTGGAGGCCCAACACTGTCTACAGGAAAGGAGGGGGAAAGTAGACATCACGGCTCCACCAGCCCGGGCCGGATGCCGGCTAGGATCAAGCCATTGGCCTTCTCCACTTGTCCATTGGACTGCGGATGCGCTACGAATGATAGGTCCATTTGGATCCCCATTTCCCCGCAGTAACGCTTGAAGACGCCTTCGAAGAAGTTGCTGCCGTTGTCGGTGATGATGCTGTGGGGGTAGCCGTACCTCACGATGATTTCCTTGAGGAATGTGACGGCTGTGGAGCCGTCCAGCTTCTTGATTGGCTTGGCTTCAATCCACTTGGTGAATTTGACAATCATCACCAGGAGATGTGTCATGCCGCCTCGGGCAGTTTTAAATGGGCCCACCATATCTAGACCCCATACAGCAAACGGCCAGGTGATGGGGATGGTCTTCAAGGCGGAAGCCGGCGAATGCATTTTCTTGGCAAAGCGCTGGCAGCCGTTGCATTTCTTCACCAACTCTTCTGCGTCTTTGAGCGCAGTCGGCCAGTAGAAACCGTGCCGGAAGGCTTTGCCTATTATGGCTCTGGACGAGTGCTGTCTACGCGCGCTTCTATTCCTGTAGACAGTGTTGGGCCTCCAAGAGCAGAGGTTTGTAGATCAGTAGCAAGTTTCCCTTAAGTGAATCACCCAAGGTTTATCGAACTACGGGAGGTAGAGGTCAAAGATAGTCCTCTCAAGCAACCCTGCAATTAAGATACAAGAAGTCTCTTGTGTCCCCAATACACCTAATACACTTGTCAGATTATAGGTGCACTAGTTTGGCGAAGAGATAGTGAAATACAAGTAATATGGATGATTGTAAGTAGCAATTGCAATCTGAAATAAAAATGGCAGCAAGCGAACATGTAGCAGAACTTGTTGGAAACGGTGTTTCAATACTTAGAAACAAGGCCTAGGGATCATACTTTCACTAGTGGACACTCTCAACAATGATCACATAATTGGATAAATAAATTCTCCTCACTTGTACTACTTTCAAACACTCTCTTGTTGGATAACAAACACCATTCATTGTGTAGGGCTACAAGAGCACCCTCAAGCCGGAGTAAACAAGCTCCACAACATCCGGAGTTCATATTAAAGTAACCTCTAGAGTGCATAATAGACCGTTGCAATTTAGACCGAGTACTAACATAGCATACACACTATCAACAATAGCTATGAAAGGGGGAATAGATCACATCAATACTATCATAGTAATAGTTAACTTCATAATCTACAAGAGATTACAATCATAACCTACGCCAAGTACTACATGATGCACACACTGTCAACTTTACATCATGGAGGAGGAATAGACTACTTTAATAACATCACTAGAGTAGCACATAGATTAATAGTGATACAAAGCTCATGATCACATAAAGATCACACCATGGGAGAGAGAGATGAACCACATAGCTACCGGTAGAGCCCTCAGCCTCGGGGGAGAACTACTCCCTCCTCATCATGGGAGACAGCAACGGCGATGAAGATGGCGGTGATGTCGATGGAGATGACTCCGGGGGCAATTCCCCGTCCCGGCGGCGAGCCGGAACAGAGACTTCTGTCCCCCGAAACGGAGTTTCGCGATGGCGGCGGCGTCCCTGGAGTCTTTCTCGAATATGGTCGATTGTTGTAGGGTTTTCACGTCACGAGAGATTATATAGGTGAAGATGCGGCGCAAGGGGGTGCCTGGGGGGCCCACCCCATAGGGCGGCGCGCCCCCCTCCTAGGCCGCGCCCCAGTGTGGTGTGGGGGCCCTGGGCCTCCTCTCCGGCTCCCCTTCGGTGTTCTGGTCCGTCTCGGTGAAATAAGATGTTTGGCTTTTGTTTCGTCGAATTCCGAGAATATTGCCCGAACAGCCTTTCTGGAACCAAAAACAGCAGAAAACAGGAACTGGCACCTCGGCATCTTGTTAATAGGTTAGTTCCGGAAAATACATAAAATCATTATAAAGTGTGAGCAAAACATGTAGGTATTGTCATAAAACTAGCATGGAACATCAGAAATTATAGATACGTTGGAGACGTATCAAGCATCCCCAAGCTTAGTTCCTACTCACCCTCGAGTAGGTAAACGATAACAAGGATAATTTCTGAAGTGACATGCTACTATCATAATCTTGATCAATACTATTGTAAAGCATATGAGATGAATGAAGTGATTCGAAGCAATGGTAAAGACAATGACTAAACAACTGAATCATATAGCAAAGACTTTTCATGAATAGTACTTTCAAGACAAGCATCAATAAGACTTGCATAGGAGTTAACTCATAAAGCAATAAATTCTTAGTAGAAAGTTTTGAAGCAACACAAAGGAAGATATAAGTTTCAGCAGTTGCTTTCAACTTCAACTTGTATATCTCATGGATAATTGTCAACACAAAGTAATATGATGAGTGCAAATAAGCAAGTATGTAGGAATCAATGCACAGTTGACACAGGTGTTTGCTTCTAAGATAGAAAGGAGTAGGTAAACTGACTCAACATAAAGTAAAAGAAAGGCCCTTCGCAGAGGGAAGCATGGATTACTATTTTTGTGCTAGAGCTTTTATTTTGAAAACATAGAAACAATTTTGTCAACGGTAGTAATAATTCATATGTGTTATGCATAAGACATCCTATAAGTTGCAAGCCTCATGCATCGAATACCAATAGTGCTCGTACCTTGTCCTAATTAGCTTGGATTTCCATGGATTATCATTGCATTACATATGTTTCAACCAAGTGTCACAAAGGGGTACCTCTATGCCGCCTGTAGAAAGGTCCAAGGAGATAGATCGCATTTGATTTCTCGTTTTGATAGATCTCAACTTAAGGACATCCATACCGGGACAACATAGAAAACAGATAATGGACTCCTCTTTAATGCTTAAGCATTCAACAACAGATAATATTCTCATAAGAGATTGAGGATTAATGTCCTAACTGAAACTTCCACCATGATACATGGCTTTGGTTGGCGGCCCAATGTTCTTCTCTAACAATATGCATACTCAAACCATTTAATCATGATAAATCACCCTTACTTCAGACAAGACGAACATGCATAGCAACTCACATGATATTCAACAAAGTAAAAAAGTTGATGGCATCCCCAGAAACATGGTTACCGCTCAACAAGCAACTTATAAGAAATAAGATACATAAGTGACATATTCATTACCACAATAGTTTTTAGGCTACTTTCCCATGAGCTATGTATTGCAAACACAAGGAATGAAATTTTAAAGGTAGCACGCAAGCAATTTACTTTGGAATGGCAAAAAAACCACTTAGTAGGTAGTTATGGTGGACACAAATGGCATGAGTTTTGGCTCAAGGTTTTTGGATGCACGAGAAGCATTCCCTCTCAGTACAAGGCTTTGGCTAGCAAGGTTGTTTGAACCAAATACAAGTATGAACCGGTACAGCAAAACTTACATAAGAACATATTGCAAGCATTATAAGACTCTAAATTGTCTCCTTGTTGCTCAAACACTTTTACCAGCATGCTATCCAAATTTCAACAAGCTCTACGGTAGTTCTCCACTAATAGGTTTAAACTACATGATGCAAGAGCTTAAACATGATCTATGAGAGCTCAAAACAATTGCCAAGTATCAAATTATTCAAGATAATATACCATTTACCACATGAAGCATTTTCTGTTTCCAACCAAATAGCAATCAACGAAGCGGTTTTCAACTCCGCCATGAACATTAAAGATAGAGCTAAGAACACCAGTGTTCACATGAAAAAGCGGACCGTGTCTCTCTCCCACACAAGCATGATAGGATCTGATTTATTCAGAGAATGAAAATAACAAAATGAAAATAAAAGCACACAGACGCTCCAAGTAAAGTGCATAAGATGTGACGGAATAAAAATATAGTTTCACTAGAGATGACCTGATAAGTTCTTGATGAAGAAGGGGATGCCTTGGGCATCCCCAAGCTTAGACGCTTGGGTCTTCTTGAAATATTCAGGGATGAACCACGGGGGCATCCCCAAGCTTAGACTCTTCACTCTTCTTGATCACATTATATCACCCTTCTCTCTTGACCCTTGAAAACTTCCGCCACACCAAACTTCTCATAAACTTCATTAGAGGGTTAGCGCATAATCAAAAATTCACATGTTCAGCAAGGACACAATCATTCTTAACACTTCTGAACATTACCCAAAGCTACTGAAAGTTAATGGAACAAAGAAATCCACTCAACGCAGTAAAAGAGGCAATGCGAAATAAAAGGCAGAATCTATCAAAACAGAACATTCCGTAAAGACGAATTTTTTCGAGGCACTTAACTTGCTCAGATTAGAAAACTCAAAAATAATGAAAGTTGCGTACATATCTGAGGATCACGCATGAAAATTGGCAGATTTGTTTGATTCTTCTACAGAGAGATCTACTCAAATTCGTGACAGGTAGAAATCTGTTTCTGCGCTGGAATCCAAATCTAGTATCAACTTTCTATTAGAGACTTCACTTGGCACAACAATGCAATAAAATAAAGATAAGGAGATGTTGCTACAGTAGTAACAACTTCCAAGACACAACAAAATAGTAGCAAAACAAAAACATGGGTTATCTCCCAAGAAGTGCTTTCTTTATAGCCATTAAGATGGGCTCAGTAATTTTAATGATGCTCGCGCAAGAAATAAGAGTTGAAGCAAACACTACAGAGGAAAACCTTTTTTTGACAAATCACTTTCGTCATGTGAAGGCCAATTTTCGTCAAGGATTACTTCGCGGTGACGAAATTTGATCGTCATGGGGTTCGTCAAGGAAGCTCCGTCATAAAATATCGGGGGTGACGGTATGCATTTTTTCGTCAACGTCAAATGTTTGATGGTGACAACCTGCAAATTCGTCAACATCGAAGGTTCATTGTTGACAGACAGGTTTGTCACGAAAAATTGCAACTTTCGTCAATATCTAATTCTTGGGAAGTTTCTGATTGGTCCAAAAAAAGCTTACGTGGCCTTACATGTGGGTCCCATTTGGCTTCTGACAACATGGGTCCGACGGCGCTGACATGGATATCTGTCATGTGGGACCGGCATGGTGCTGACTGGTGGGACCCACAAAATATTATGACAAGCTGGACCCACAATATTCTGACCGGTGGGATCCACAAAATTCAGACAAGTGGGACCAGGTTGTTGCCGACATATGGGTCCCAATAATGCTGACTGGTGGGACCCACAAATTCTGACAAGTGGGACCAGAAATTGGTGCCACGTGGTTTCATTTAATAGTGACGTTGTGACATTTTCCGTCACCTTTTGAATTTGACAAAATTTGAGAGCATTTGAATTATTTGCGAAATTTGGGAAACAAAAAAACTGGCGAAATATCAAAAAGTAGACAATAAATATCATACATAAATGGTGGCACAAGAAGTATATATGTCTCTCACATACCGAAAGATTCATAAGAAAATTACAATTGGAACACAAAGAAATTAAAAGACCTATGATTAATAATGTTGTAGGACGGTGGTGCAATAGATTAGTTGCCCTGGGATTCAGACATGGATGGTGGCTGGGATGTCCTCAAGAGCAAATTAAGCACGGCATCCATTTCTCTCTGCCTCTTTCCATAAGCCAGAGTCTTTTCTTCTTGGGATTTCTTCACAGCTTCAAGTTCTTCCTCCTGCTTCTTCCTGATCTCTTCAAATTTTTGATCTTGTTCTTGCAGTCTTGCCTGCATCTCACTGTGGTACCTTTCACCGCTCGTATGGAGTTCTGCTCTTGATCTGCCAGTCTTTGTTGTAGCTCTCGGATGCGTGTAGCTGAGACAGAAGACTTCCTGGAACTTGTTGCGACGCCCAATCTTGGTAGGAATGTGCTGTTGCAGGTGGTGGATGGGCTTTTCTCGCTCAGAACTATATGAAAAATTTGCAAATCAGTCAAATCAGGTTCATCTTCATTGTGTGGTGCCGCTTTTTTTGCCACCATTTTATCCTGCATAAAGATTACAATCATTGCATGGACAACATACAAAACTGGATTATATTATATTGTGCTAATATGAAATATTTCTTACATATGCACTTTTGCTTCAGCACTCATAATGTTATCCTTGTTAGTGTGTGTGATTCTAAAAAATTCAATTGGAGAGGTTTCTTCTTCCTGCTGCTTAGCCTTCTGCTTGAAAAAATGTAGAATGCACATTACCATTGTACACTGTGTATGACAGAAGTATGAACTATATTGGGAAATTCAGAACACTTACTAGATGTTCCCAGTGAGCAACATAGCTTCGAGATCCAGTGGTATGGAACTGTTTCACGGCTTCTCTGTTCTTTCCATTTTTTACACACACTCCCTATGTTCAGTACATGCATTTTATTTATCCAGATCAGAGAAATGTAAGAATTCAGTAGCTGTTATTGAAAGGAATAACGTTTATGTACCTGGTACTTCTCATCAAACCATCTGTTCACCAGTTCTTTCCAGCTTTTCTCTTCTACATGATCTGGCTTCTTCAGATATGCTTGCTCCAGTGTGAGATTTTTAATTTTCGGCCAATACTCCTTTTTAAGCCTATATCGGAACTGCCGAATACTAATTTGCAGCATATCAGTGCACACATCTTGATCCACCTCATCATTTTTGTCCATACTAAACTTTCCCTGCAAAATAGTGATGCATTAATCAGTAGATTCTTAGATAGTTGATCATGTAGCATACTAATTAGGTTAAACCAAGATTGTACAGGACTCACCGCTACTATACTTATAGCATGAGGAATGACATGTCTGAGAGTTTCATCTTTCTTGTACTGTGTCCAGTGTGTTGCAAGTGGCATTTTTTCACGGATGTGAATACCAACCTCACTGCTCAGCTTTGCTGACTGGACATAATCCTTGGGTCTCCTGACACCAGCAGAGAATTCAATTGGCATCTTATTACCACCATGTCTTCTATTGTACTCATGTAGTCCATGGCCCATGGTAGGTCTGCGTCCACCTCTCTTTCTCTTACTACCGCCAGATGTTGTCAATGTCTCTGAAATAAGAGATATGAAATGATTCTCTTTTATATGAAAATATGCGGTACAGTGTTTAGTTTTTACAAACTTTCATACCTTGCTGCTGAAAGTTTCAATTTGATTGTCCTCAGGAGATGAGGTGCTGCCTCCAGATGTCATGATCTGGTTAGGTGAGGGTGCTCCTTCAGTGTTCAGACCAGCAGTGGCCGTCGGCTCATCAGATGACCCAGCTTTAGGTTCAGTTGTTGCCATTGATCTTGTTGCAATGTTTGATGGTGCAACTTCAGGTCTGGATCGCTTCTTCTGTACAACTATTGCAGAAGAAGCAACTATCTGCAAGCAAAGTAGAGGCTACATTAGTAGGAAACATTTAGCATGTACGTATTTCCTATCATAGTTCAGACATAGTTCCACAGACCTGAGCTGAAGTTTTGCCGACAGTGCGCTGATCCTCATCTGAATGAAGATCATCATCAGCAGTAGCTATCTCTTCTGGATTCGGTTCATACGAAGGGTCCTCTTCGACCTCCTTCTCTTCGCAGTCTGTGTCCTTTAGATTGTTACTAGTTCCTATTTGTACCCCACCATACACTAATGAACGTGCAAAACCAGAGAAATCTTGCTGAAATTTGTGGCCAGGTCCATATCTTTCAGCGAATTTTTTTTTCCATGCGTACTATATTTTCTTGCATTTGTTTCTCCTTGACAAGCTCATATGCCGGCTTGACGGGGTTTTGTGTCTCCGCTGAAATAATCGGGAGAGCGGAGCGTGAACAAAACATAAGAGGGGGCCAATTCCATAGAAAACAGCAAATAATTGTCTTTGCAAAATATTGTACAGCAGCAAATGATTGAAAACATAAGAGTCTACGTATGATGTTGGCGAACAAAACATAAGAGGGGGCATTTGCCAGGCTAAGGGACATCATGTGCTTTTATATATCTACTCGTAACAAATAATTGACACATGAGACTCCCCTCGGACACTGAATTATGCATGTCTGTTGATAGCTGGTTTCAGTCTGTTATTGGACAACTACCACCTCACATGGTGGATACTACCCTTCTGGTTGCTTGGCGGGCTTGGTATGCACGTAATGAGGTTACTCATGATAAGCCACTACCCCCTATTATTGGGTCTCACCGATTTCTGAGTGGATATATCAAGCTGATCGGGGATGTGAAGTCCATTCCTACAGAGAACCTAGTTAAAGGAAAACAGCCAGCTTCACTAGTGGGTATGGCAGCAGTGCCAGCGCAACGTGTGACTCCATCTTTAAAGCCTTGGACTAAGCCACCGACTGGATGGATTAAGCTGTCGATTGATGGGTCTTATAGTTCTGGTGAATTTGCTGGTGTTGGAATAATTGTTGGAATCTGATCTCAATGTAACCCATCCTGTCTAATAAAGTTCCTTTTTTACCCGCAAAACAAATTGACACATGAGACAAATTTCACAAGAAATGAAATTGATTTGGGAAACATGGGCATTTTTAGGCTGAAATTTGATTTTTTACATTTCAAAGACATAGATAAACAAAAATTGTGGAAAGAAATAGAGTGATGAAACAAAGTACATGATTCAAAAAACTTCATTATATTGTTAAGACATGCATTGCACGTGCAAACTAACTAGTTCCATAGAAAACAGCAAACAATTGTTCTAGATCAAACTCTGCTTCCCTCTGAAACTGAGGAATAAAAGTCTGAAGCAATGTCGTTGTTCACTGTAGCTCGTCAGGCTATTTTCGGCAACGGCTGGAATTAGTTCAGTTAAGTGTTTCGGCAAACAATTGTCTATGCAAAAGATTGTACAGCAGTGGGATGGCAAAGATTGTATAGCACGGCATGATTGTCTCTGGAATAAAAATGATAAACCCTATACGTATGATGTCGGGATTGGATCTATAAAATATGCAAGATCTAGATATAGGTCAAACGGGCGTGGTAGACATGTAAAACCGATCTCTCGATCGAACCATCCAAAAAACACAACAACAAGCCGATCACCGACAGATTTACCTTGGGGTTTCTTCGAGCTGGGCGCCTTCTTCGGCGTGTGTGCGTGATTTTCCTTCCCCCCGACGTTTCGACGACTGCCGGCCATGGCGACCACCGGCCGGGGAGATAGATGCGAGATGGAAGAACGTCCGGCGAAGACACCGGATCGGGGTGAGCACGAGAGGATGAGGTCGAGGGGGTGGGGAGTTAAGATGCTCGTAAATCATGGGGGAGAGGCACGACGTATATAAGGGAGGGCGAAATATTTGATAGGTGGGGTGCGCGGGAGGAGTGGAGGGAATGAAAAATTTGGGCGTTTTGGCAGCCGTCGTACTACAATTTGGAGGGAACAAGTTTTTGCCGTGGAACAAAATATATTACTCTGAAAATGGAACTGTACATGTATATTTTCATTAAAAAAAACCAGAACATGAATGGGACACATGAAAAAAATCTAAATTTGGCACCCTCCTTTCGTCCGAAAACCCCTCTTTCGACACATGAATGGAACATGAATGGGTCATTTCCCCCTCTTTTCGTCCGAAAACCCCTTTTTCGACACATCTCCACCATGGGGCTACCATGCCACCAACTCCAAAAAATCAAAACCCATAGCAACCAAGGTGTCATATCACAATGTGCACAAGGGTGCCAAATCTTGCCCCAAATCCATGGTGTTTTGGTCAGTTTTTGCCCATTCCCCCCTCTTTTCGTCCGAAAACCCCTCTTTCGACACATCTGCACCACGGGGACACCATGCCACCAACTCCAAAAAATCAAAACCCATAGAAACCAAGGTTTCATATCACAATGTGCACAAGGGTGCCAAATCTTGCCCCAATCCATGGTGGTTTGGTCAGTTTTTGGCCATTCCCCCCTCTTTTCGTCCGAAAACCCCTCTTTAGACACATCTCCACCATGGGGCCACCATGCCACCAACTCCAAAAAATAAAAACCCATAGAAACCAAGGTGTCATATCACAATGTGCACAAGGGTGCCAAATCTTGCCCCAATCCATGGTGGTTTGGTCAGTTTTTGGCCATTCCCCCCTCTTTTCGTCCGAAAACCCCTCTTTCGACACATCTCCACCATGGGGCCACCATGCCACCAACTCCAAAAAATAAAAACCCATAGCAACCAAGGTGTCATATCACAATGTGCACAAGGGTGCCAAATTTTGCCCCAATCCATGGTGGTTTGGTCAGTTTTTGGCCATTCCCCCCTCTTTTCGTCCGAAAACCCCTCTTTCGACACATCTCCACCATGGGGACACCATGCCACCAACTCCAAAAAATCAAAACCCATAGCAACCAAGGTGTCATATCACAATGTGCACAAGGGTGCCAAATCTTGCCCCAATCCATGGTGGTTTGGTCAGTTTTTGGCCATTTCCTCTTTCGTCCGAAAACCCCTTTTTCGACACATCTCCACCATGGGGACACCATGCCACCAACTCCAAAAAATCAAAACCCATAGCAACCAAGGTGTCATATCACAATGTGCACAAGGGTGCCAAATCTTGCCCCAATCCTTGGTGGTTTGGTCAGTTTTTGGCCATTTCCCCCTCTTTTCGTCCGAAAACCCCTCTTTCGACACATCTCCACCATGGGGACACCATGCCACCAACTCCAAAAAATCAAAACCCATATCAAACAAGGTGTCATATCACAATGTGCACAAGGGTGCCAAATCATGCCCCAATCCATGGTGGTTTGGTCAGTTTTTGGCCATTCCCCCCTCTTTTCGTCCGAAAACCCCTCTTTCGACACATCTCCACCATGGGGACACCATGCCACCAACTCCAAAAAATCAAAACCCATAGAAACCAAGGTGTCATATCACAATGTGCACAAGGGTGCCAAATCTTGCCCCAATCCATGGTGGTTTGGTCAGTTTTTGGCCATTTCCCCCTCTTTTCGTCCGAAAACCCCTCTTTCGACACATCTCCACCATGGGGCCACCATGCCACCAACTCCAAAAAATCAAAACCCATAGCAACCAAGGTGTCATATCACAATGTGCACAAGGGTGCCAAATCTTGCCCCAATCCATGGTGGTTTGGTCAGTTTTTGGCCATTCCCCCTCTTTTCGTCCGAAAACCCCTCTTTCGACACATCTCCACCATGGGGACACCATTTTTTGAGGTAGCTAACTTGAAATGGACTGAAATTTGGCACAAGGGTGCATCAACATGTGGGTAATGACGGTAGAATGCTATCTTGGCAGTTTGGTTTGAAAATTTACAAAAATTCATCCCCTAAACTCAAGAAGAGGCATCACTTGTCAAGCATGTACATCTTAGGGTATTGGGAAAATTGGGAGCACGTGTTGGTCTGATTTGGCATCACCACATTACCCTAGAACAGAAGTTTCACTTTGAAAAAGTTTGACAACCTCTTAGTACAATGGGGTCAACCTAGGTTTGACCTAACACTCAAAATTCCAGCCCTAATCATGGTATGAAATTCTTAGAAATTTGAAAGAATTTACATACTCGATTCATTTTTTATTTATTTCTTTCTTACTTTCTTCGTATGGAGACTCCATGTTAAAGGTGGGAAAGGTTTGTAAACAAATATCCTTCACTATGTGTGATCACTAATTCGTATTTAAAATATTTTATAGTTTTTAATACCCATACTGAAAATTCTGTGCCTGCCCATCCGTCATGCGTGGGACCCATGTCAAAGTAATGGGAAAGTGGACTACATGCAGGAATCCACGTTTTCACACGCACGCGTCACACAGAGGAACCCAACGGCAGCACCTACTGTATATCCATCGGCCCCATCGTCTCTCCCACCCGCAACTTCTATTCCCCAATCTGGCAAAAAACCCTGCTTCCACCTCCACCAGCGCACCACCGACCTCCCCTTCCACCGAAGATCCCGAAGATGAAGCGTGTTCGCGGAGATGAGCCGGAGGCAAGTGCGGTCGTCAACGTCGACAGAGGCGAAGGCGATGCTCCGGTAGTAGTCGACGCCGCGGAGGCGAGATCTTCTTCCGGAACTAGAGCCGCTCTTCGCCGCGCCGTGACCGTGGAGGGCTCCGCCCAACCGGCCGTGGTCACCGTCGCTGATGAGGCCAAGGGAGACATCCTCGCTCCTGCGGCACAAGCAGATGACCAGGGCTTCGATCCGAATGACCCGTTCTACCGCCACTCCAGGCAGTACCGCGAGCTATATGGCCCCAAAGAGTGCGACGAGTTCAAAGAGGAGGCCTCCGACAACCGCAGCGAGGTACTCTAATATTCCGATCGATCCCCTGTTTTTCTTGATCTTACTGTTCACCATAGGGTTTGCTCATACGGTAGATTGATTTGACCTGTCTGCTACTTGTTGTACAAATTGATGATTCTGGGGTTCTTACTCATCTGATTTATGGTTTGTAGTTACTAGATTTGTAATATTTGATGCACATCTTGATTCAACTGTACCAAAGTATCAACCAAATGATTTATGGTACCATGAATATTCATGCATGTTTCATATTAGTAGATGACACTTATCTTAATTAGGTCATGATTCCTTGTGTGTGATGAATCATACCTGCTTAGTGTAATGCTCACTGCATTTCAAACTTAAATTCATCCGAATATGAATCATACCAGAGTGATTATGATTACAAGAATTATATTATAGGTACTATTAATTGATCTGATCCATGGATTTTATAATCACCATTTGTCTTAAACTGGTGCTTATTTATATGATGAAACCATAGTGTGTACATCATTTTTATTTAGGGAACAAATGAATGATCAGATGCATGTAATTTATGACCACCATTTTTCTTGAATTCCTGCTTATTGACGTCATGAATCCATATTGTTTTATGAATCAGTACATCTTAAGGAACAAATGATTGATCCCTGATCTATGAAATTTATAATCACCATTATCTCTTAAATTGGTGCTTAGTTATATTACTAAAATAATGATTGGACTACCCATGAACAATTTGTGACAACAGTTTAAATTGGTGCTTATTTATATTAGTGAACTAATTATCTATGGTTGGTTCTGGATCATAAATGTTGATTCTACATGATGATTAATTCTTAATAATGTTCATAAAAAAATATTTAATGCTTGAATTGTATTTGAGTTAATTTCCTTCTCTCACTTCTTCTTTACTTTCAAATTCGCAGGAAGACTCTGAGGACAGTGACAGCGACAAGGAGGACCGGGACCGGAAGAGCCGCTTCGTTCTGAAGAAGCTGAAGACTGGCCAGATCCCTTTCCGTCGGGACGGTAAGCATAATTGCCCATTCTGCAGCAGGGTTTTCCCAAAGGATATTGAGAGTCTGATCCAGCACGCGACGGGAGTTGGAAAAGGTAGCGCGCACAAGCACAAGGCTGCTAGCAAGGCGAAGCACGCTGCCTTTGGCAACTTCCTCAGGGACTACGTCAAGACTGGCCTCATCCCGCTCGTCGGTCCAGCTGTTGGCCCTCATGTTCTCCACTAAATTTAGTTTCTGTTTAGTTGTTCCCCTGGAGGTTCATGGTTAAACTATGTCATGTTTCAAAGACTATGTTCTACTTTTGTTATTTGGAACCTGGGCAATCATACCCAGTTGTTTAAGACTATGTCATGTTTATATGTTGTTTGCTGTTGCAGAAGCATTACTGCTGCACATGTTATCTCTTTTTTCATGTTGATGCACGCTGCATTTGTGTAGATGCTTTATTCTGTAGCTAAGCAAGTTTCGAGTTAATTTCGACTACCAATGTTTGGCTACACCAGAGTTGTGTAGATTACATATCCCTTTGTCCCACAAGTTTACTACTTTTATGTCTCCTTTTTTTGACTTGTAGTTGCTGTTGTTAGTTTCAAGTTTTGTTTTCATAAATACAATCTGTGTTGGTAATCAGCAAAATTGAAATCTCACAGGACAATTGTTGACATATCATGGCAAAATATTTACTTATATATAGTACAAACCAGTGCTGGGTTGCAGACCATGCATACATATCTGCATCGGCATCGACATCGTTTGGAGGATGTGGTGCTCGAATAATAGTGGAAATGCGATATTATTTTTTACATGCATAATATATAGAAAATAGCTAGATCTCTAAATCGATGCATATGAAGCTACATATATATTCTTGGTCATAATCCCCTTATCTAAAGGGGATGGATGCATGGCTTCACGTCGTCGTCGCTTTCATCGTCAGTATCTTCGTCGTCTGAGTAGTAGTACCTCCTGCACATTGTTCCGTCGAACACCTTCACTGTGAGCACATCATCGCCTTCATATTTGAAGTGTACGAACCAGCCGAAATCCACACCGTGCGCGATGGCGAATTTCTCTTAGCCCTTGTCCAGGTACATCCGGCCTTGTCCGTCAAATAGGACCTCCACGGTCCAGAGACGAGGACCGCAGTCAGCTGCTCGCAGATACACCTTAGCTGGCTCCTGGCCGTCAAGATAGTCCGCAATTTTTTTTGGTAGTTCCTGCAAAGAGATCGAGCGCCAATCGTTTAAAATTAAAGGTTTTTTAGAACATGCCCATAATTAATCACATGCATCATATATGTTGATTGACTAGTACATACCTTCTTGACCAAAGGGTCTTCATAGACGACGATGAAGAACTCCTCTATGATCAATGGCAGTGTTGACGGTGGTGGTGGCAACGATGATGATCCACTTCCCCTTCCCCTTCCCCTTCCCCTTCCGGTCCACGTCCGAGACGTGGAAGCCATGGCAATGGATCAAGTGTATGTGAAGAAAGAAGAGAGAGGCAGAACCTATTGACAGAAGGGATGGCCGTGTGGGTGTTTATAAGGGAGAGATGACCGTTGTAGGTGTTTACACAATAAAATAAGGAGGAGGTGAACGTTGGTGGGGGTTTACACAATAAATTAAGGAGGAGATGACCGTTGTGGGGGTTTACACAATAAATTAAGGAGGAGATGACCGTTGTGGGGGTATATATCTCAACAAAAAAAGTAATGCGCACTATCTTGACGGAAATGGAACAAATGGGTACAACAAATCGTTGATGGTTTATCATTTTTACTTATATATAGTAGAAACCAGTGCTGGGTTGCAGACCATGCATACATATAAAGAACTAGCGAATAGCATCTACAGTTTCAAAAGAACTGACTACTAGCCAAAAGCACCTCACGCAGGAGGGAGACCAAACCAAAAGATCAGGGGTCATGCAGCATCAAGGACTCTGTCGACCATGATCTTGCGGTAGAGCTCATAAGAGACCCAAGCATCAATGGCTGCATAGTCGATGTTCATCTTTGGAAGTGGGAAGACCCCCACAGTCTGTGCCGATGGTGGTGGAACTTCTTCTTCATATCACCGTACGATGAATCAATGAGTCTGGCTGCCATGGTAGCCATGCCAGCCCTCTGATGACCAGTGTACTTGAAGTACTCGTCCTGGAGATCGACGTAGTGCTCACGAGGAATCTGCATGTGCCATGTCCTCCACAGAACTCTCGTGTCACCACGGATGTCAACACTCGCAAACGTGATTTCTTCTCGAAAGAAATCGCAGATAGCCGAAGCGTCCCACCAGGCAGCACTGCAGTAAACCAAGTAATGTACTAGTCACAGATCGAGCATATGAACTAGGAAACAAATTAGGGATCAAGTAAAGTAAAAAAGGAAGTCACAGATCGAGCATATGAACTAGTCAATCAAATGAGTAATCAAGTAAACTAAAAAGGAGTCACAGATCGATCATATGAACTAGTCAATCATATGACGAATCAAGTAAACTAAGTAGCTTCATTTATTTTAGTTACCTATCTACGAACCAAATAAATCTCGTTGCACTGCATTTATTTCAGTTACAAATATGCAAGAACCTACAGAGGAGACGAAGATGAAACAAATTAATAAATCGGGAACAATGTCTAGCAGATTTAGATCGGGAATGTACTGATATTCGGGAACAATGTCTAGCAGATTTAGATCGGGAATGTACTGATTTTTGGGAATAATGTCTAACGAGAGTCGAAGAGAGACACAACAGCGGAAACTAAAAAACCCCAATCGAAAGATTCAAAAAGGGGATTAGTTCTTACGCTGCGTAGTGGAACACCAGCACATGTCGATGCATGGAGAGTTGAACCACGGTGATCTTCTTCTCGTCCTTGGCTCGATGGTTGGTGTACTCGAAGTCGAGGCCCACGAACTTGTGCTCGTCCTCCTTGAGCCACTCCGTGTACATGTCGAGGACGCGGCGCACTTTGCAGGGGTCGTTGGTGTAGACCACCTCCTGTTCCTGGCCGTCGTGGATGTGGACTGCGCGCGTGCTGGACCAGTAGTACAGTTCCTGCTCATCCATGTCCATGGCGACGCGGCGGCGGGAGACGAAGAGACTGAGGGAGCGGAGACGACGAGAAGTGGGGAAACCAGGAAGCGGTGCGAATATTGAGACGGTAGGGGAGGGGGGAGGGGATAAAAATCATCCCCATTAATTACTCCGTGCGAATATTGAGACGCGTAGACGACGAGAATATTGACGCGGGTCTTGACTTGTGACGTGCAGTCCAACTGACCAGTGGGGCCTGCGCATTCCATCGTGTTGTCACGTCAAAACCCAGCACCGCCCATTTGCCCTCCTCTTGACCTACCGAAATTTACTCCACGATATAACTGGCCATCATATCACGACCTCCTTCAGCCGCCGCCAGATCTCGCCACGTCTCTCGCCGCTACAGCTCGCCACGTCTCTCGCCGGCGAGACTTGTAAGACTCTCGCTCCGCGTCGAGACCAAGGATGGCGCCTACTAGTGGAGTAAGTAAATGAAATGTACGTCTCGTGATCGATCGTTGTTTCCGATTTGTAATCTTTCTTCATATTTTTTGCAGTGTCTAGTTTGCTTTGACAAGAAGGGGATGTGCGGCGGAGGGGGAGTCGCGTTAGGTTTTTTCGTGCAAACACTACAAGAGGGTTTTGAGGAGAAGACGGTACATGCACTTATAAGTTTAAAATTCATTCAGATGTTTTATTAATTCACCGCCACATCAAAGTTTAACACGTGATCCTAGTAGTTATTGCGTGTTTAGTACTATTATTCAGATAGTTGTAGCTGTTAGAGATAGAGGTATCGGTAGTTCAGTCCTATACCGATAGAAGTTCAGATATGTGTTGATAGAAGTTCAGATATGTGCTGATAGAAGTCCTAGATACATACGATGTATTACTTGCGCAACAACGTACCTCCCCTATATATTAATGAGATCTGAGAATAGTTAACTTACTTTTGTATTAACTCTACTGAATTTAGGTCATCCCTTGCTACTATAGACTGTATTTCCTTCAGAAGTATGGTGTCGAGACCTCCGACAGGACAACTTTTGAAGCTGCACTTAGAACCAAAGATGGCCATGCATTTGTTGTTAATGTTACCAACAGAGCTGGCAGAACCTATATCAACGGAAGATTTTGGAACGAATTTGCTAGAGTGTACAATTTTAAGGTTGGAATGGAGTTAATTTTCAGAATTAGCTCATCTGGTCAGGATACTCTTGTAATAACTGGAACTGAACCACTAATCCATCCAGGTAATTTTCCACCTTTGGACAGAATGATTGATCATATTAATTATTCCATCTTATGTCAGTTATTTTAATTATGCAGCTTACTACCAGTTGTCCCGTATGAAGTGTGACATTGTTGACTCGCTCAGTACTACTGATGGAACAATGATAAATTGGAGGATGATGCATACCGTCATTCTTCAGGTGGACAACTTGGACTACCTTGTTGAGTACCACAATGCTGGAGATTATGATCAAGGAGCACTAGTTGTCCCAATGCTGCATACTCTGAATTGGACAAACAGCGAAAATTACAACAAACACGTGGTAAGCAGTAGATCATATCATTTCATTAACTTTGCGACCTACATTACGTACAAGTGTTAACTAAACTATGTCTCTACTGTTGGAACAAAAAATCCCTAGCCGTTTGGTTCCTAAAGATATGGAACAATATGGTGCAATCAGTATTGTGTGCCATCCCAGTACTTTGGTGCGTGCGTCCTACGCAATTTCTTCTGACGATGGTCGTCTCTGCGTCAGTGGGAGGAAGGAGTTCATGGACAAGGAAAAGCACCTTCAGATGGGTGACAAGATGTTGTTCTTGCTTTACCTGGGAAATGCAGGGGTTTACTTGTTTGCTACCCATGTGCCTGAAATCGATCTGGAGTAGCTAGTCAGTGATTCATGGTGCCCGTGTGTCCAACTATGCAGCCCCTTTAGGTTTTAATTAAGTTGTAAGACTCTTTATGCGATTGTCGATTTTGCTTGTGTTAAAACAATAGTTAGTCATATCGTGCTGCTGGTTGTAATCGTGTCAAGTGTCGATTAATTAAAACCATTGTCAAAGTTATGTTACCGACATGTTGGCTTTCTTATATCTGTCCATATTTTTGCTTATATTAATTTTCTCTTAAACCCTTCTGGATAATTCAATGACAAGTTCGAGATCGTAAACATTTAAATAAGAACATTTCAAATGTTTGGAACAAAACATATAGTTGTATGCATTACATGTTTCTATCAATCTACATCACTATCTTCTTCTGAATTTTTTCCCTCGTCATCATGTATGTTCTCTTCCAATATGAGACTATCTTCCTCATTCTCTAGTTCATCTTCGCTCATATCCATGTCAACATTGGGACTATCTTCCCCATTCTCTAGTTCACGAATTGTACGAGCATCATGAATACGTACAACTTCAGCAGCACGATGATCATCCTCCTCTGCTTCCACCTCTGCTTCCTCGTCTAGGTCGACAACATCATGAAATGTATGGTCGACTGAACCTTCATCCTCCTGGTATGCGTCTTCATTCCGTACAAATGCATCATCGTTACCATCTTCTAATTCTGGAACGTCGTACACGTGTCTATGGCTGAACTTCTGCACCACTTTCCACGGATCACCAAACTTTGTATCCTCCAAATAGAAGCATGTTTCAGCTTGACTGGCCAATATGAATGGTGAATTCTTGAACCATAGGACAGAAGTGTTAACGCTTTTAAAATAACCATCATCTTTTATCTTGGAACCCCTGCCCTCAAGGTCAAACCAGTCGCAACGAAACAAGTACACGGACCTATCACCGTGCTTGTTAGTCCCGTACTGCAGTTCAAGAACTTCTTGCAGAACACCATAGTACTCGGTCTCATCTGCATCACCAAAAGATCCCTTAGTCGCTACGCCCGAATTTTGAGTCTTCAGGTCTTTATCCCGAGTAAGCGTGCGAAACCTCGCACCCTTTACGTTGCAGCCAGCGCATACTACTACACGCCGGTCTGGTCCAGCAGCCAGAGACTTCAAATCTTCTGATGCATTGTCCAACTGTCTCACATGGTTTGCAAACCAACCTGCAAACTCTCTCTGAACCGTCTCCTCGATGTCACGCACACCCCTACCTCCCAATTCTTGTCGGAATTCACTGAAACATAGAAAAAACACATATGAAATACAGGACAATTATGTCTGCAACATTGAGAAGTAGTTATTAAAGTGAAGCTAACTACTTACTTGATATAACGTTCTACATCGTCATAGTTGTTCAGCACATACCAAACCATTTTGTCAAATTCCTTGTCAAAATGTTTCAAAATGGATTTCCCAAGACCTTTAGCTCCAACTGAAAATACTTCCATCTCGTCACGATCAGGTTTTCTCCGTATGTCTTGGTTCCTATCATCTTTGTTAAATCTTGTTTCTGTGCCATCCTTGAAAAATCTAGAGCAAAAAATCAAACACTCATCAACAATGTAGCCCTCTGCGATAGAACCTTCTGGCCTTGCTTTGTTACGGACCGTAGACTTTAGATAACCTAATCTTCTCTCAACTGGATACATCCAACCATAATGAACAGGACTAATACGTCTCCGACGTATCGATAATTTCTTATGTTCCATGCCACATTATTGATGTTATCTACATGTTTTATGCACACTTTATGTCATATTCGTGCATTTTCTGGAACTAACCTATTAACAAGATGCCGAAGTGCCGATTCTTTGTTTTCTGCTGTTTTTGGTTTCAGAAATCCTAGTAACGAAATATTCTCGGAATTGGACGAAATCAACGCCCAGGGTCCTATTTTGCCACGAAGCTTCCAGAAGACCGAAGAGGAGACGAAGTGGGGCCACGAGGTGGCGACACCCTAGGGCGGCGCAGCCTGGCCCCTGGCCGCGCGGCCCTATGGTGTGGGCCCCTCGTGCCGCCTCCTGACCTGCCCTTCCGCCTACTTAAAGCCTCCGTCGCGAAACCCCCAGTACCGAGAGCCACGATACGGAAAACCTTCCAGAGACGCCGCCGCCGCCGATCCCATCTCGGGGGATTCAGGAGATCGCCTCCGGCACCCTGCCGGAGAGGGGATTCATCTCCCGGAGGACTCTACGCCGCCATGGTCGCCTCCGGAGTGATGTGTGAGTAGTCTACCCCTGGAGTATGGGTCCATAGCAGTAGCTAGATGGTTGTCTTCTCCCCATTGTGCTTCATTGTCGGATCTTGTGAGCTGCCTAACATGATCAAGATCATCTATCTGTAATTCTATATGTTGCGTTTGTTGGGATCCGATGAATAGAGAATACTTGTTATGTTGATTATCAAAGTTATGTCTATGTGTTGTTTATGATCTTGCATGCTCTCCGTTACTAGTAGATGCTCTGGCCAAGTAGATGCTTGTAACTCCAAGAGGGAGTATTTATGCTCGATAGTGGGTTCATGCCTCCATTGATATCTCGGGACAAAGGATGAGAAAGTTCTAAGGTTGTGGATGTGCTGTTGCCACTAGGGATAAAACATTGGTGCTATGTTCAAGGATGTAGTTACTGATTACATTACGCGCAATACTTAATGCAATTGTCTGTTGTTAGCAACTTAATACTGGAGGGGGTTCGGATGATAACCTGAAGGTGGACTTTTTAGGCATAGATGCATGCTGGATGGCGGTCTATGTACTTTGTCGTAATGCCCAATTAAATCTCACTATACTCATCATAATATGTATGTGCATGGTCATACCCTCTTTATTTGTCAATTGCTCAACTGTAATTTGTTCACCCAACATGATGTTTATCTTATGGGAGAGACACCTCTAGTGAACTGTGGACCCCGGTCCAATTCTCTATACTGAAATACAATCTACTGCAATACTGTTCTACTGTTTTCTGCAAACAATCATCTTCCACACAATACGGTTAATCCTTTGTTATAGCAAGCCGGTGAGATTGACAACCTCACTGTTTCGTTGGGGCAAATTACTTCGGTTGTGTTGTGCAGGTTCCACATTGGCGCCGGAATCCCTGGTGATGCGCCGCACTACATCCCGCCGCCATCAACCTTCAACGTGCTTCTTGGCTCCTCCTGGTTCGATAAACCTTGTTTTCTTTCTGAGGGAAAACTTGCTGCTGTGCGCATCATACCTTCCTCTTGGGGTTCCCAATGAACGTGTGAGTTACACGCCATCAAGCTCTTTTTCTGGCGCCGTTGCCGGGGAGATCAAGACACGCTGCAAGGGGAGTCTCCACTTCCCAATCTCTTTACTTTGTTTTTGTCTTGCTTAGTTTTATTTACTACTTTGTTTGCTGCACTAAATCAAAATACAAAAAAATTAGTTGCTAGTTTTACTTTATTTGCTATCTTGTTTGCTATATCAAAAACACAAAAAAATTAGTTACTTGCATTTACTTTATCTAGTTTGCTTTACTTACTGTTGCTAAAATGGCCAACCCTGAAAATACTAAGTTGTGTGACTTCACAACCACAAATAATAATGATTTCTTATGCACACCTATTGCTCCACCTGCTACTACAGCAGAATTCTTTGAAATTAAACCTGCTTTACTGAATCTTGTTATGCGAGAGCAATTTTCTGGTGTTAGTTCTGATGATGCTGCTGCCCATCTTAATAATTTTGTTGAATTATGTGAAATGCAAAAGTATAAAGATGTAGATGGTGACATTATAAAATTAAAATTGTTCCCTTTCTCATTAAGAGGAAGAGTTAAAGATTGGTTGCTATCTCTGCCTAAGAATAGTATTGATTCATGGACTAAATGCAAGGATGCTTTTATTGGTAGATATTATCCCCCTGCTAAAATTATATCTTTGAGGAGTAGCATAATGAATTTTAAACAATTAGATACTGAACATGTTGCACAAGCATGGGAAAGAATGAAATCTTTGGTTAAAAATTGCCCAACCCATGGACTGACCACTTGGATGATCATCCAAACCTTCTATGCAGGACTAAATTTTTCTTCACGGAATTTATTGGATTCAGCTGCTGGAGGTACCTTTATGTCCATCACTCTTGGTGAAGCAACAAAGCTTCTTGATAATATGATAATCAACTACTCTGAATGGCACACGGAAAGAGCTCCACAAGGTAAGAAGGTAAATTCTGTCGAAGAAACCTCTTCCTTGAGTGATAAGATTGATGCTATTATGTCTATGCTTGTGAATGATAGGACTAATATTGATCCTAATAATGTTCCGTTAGCTTCATTGGTTGCACAAGAAGAACATGTTGATGTAAACTTCATTAAAAATAATAATTTCAACAACAATGCTTACCGGAACAATTCTAGTAACAACTATAGGCCATATCCTTATAATAATGGCAACGGCTATGGTAATTCTTATGGGAATTCTTACAACAATAATAGGAATTCACCCCCTGGACTTGAAGCCATGCTTAAATAATTTATTAGTACACAAACTGCTTTTAACAAATCTATTGAAGAAAAGCTTGGGAAAATTGATATACTTGCTTCTAAAGTCGATAGTCTTGCTGCTGATGTTGATCTTTTGAAATCGAAAGTTATGCCTAATGAAGATCATCATAATAAAATTGTTACTACAGCAAATGCCATCCAAGTTAGAATTAATGAGAATATAAGATTGATGGCTGAACTGTGTGCTAGGTGGGATAGAGAAGAAAATGAAAAACTAGCTAAAGAGAAGAATGTAGCTAAAGTTTGGACTATTACCACGACTAGTAATGCTAATGCTACACATGTTGCTGCACCTCCTACTATTAATAATAAAAGAATTGGTGTTAGCAATGTTTCCACTTCTAATGCAAAGCGCGAGAAACTACCTGAAATCGCTAAAACCGCAAACCGCTGTGATAAAGCTGCTGAAATTTTTTCCAACATTGGGGATGATGATACCATTGCTTTAGATCATAATGGTTTGAATTTTGATGATTGCCACATCTCTGAAGTTATAAAGTTCTTGCAAAAACTTGCTAAAAGTCCTAATGCTAGTGCTTTAAATTTGGCTTTCACGCAACATATTACAAATGCTCTCATAAAAGCTAGAGAAGAGAAACTAGAGCGCGAAGCCTCTATTCCTAGAAAGCTAGAGGATGGTTGGGAGCCCATCATTAAGATGAAGGTTAAAGATTTTGATTGTAATGCTTTATGTGATCTTGGTGCAAGTATTTCTGTTATGCCTAAGAAAATTTATAATATGCTTGACTTGCCACCGCTGAAAAAATGTTATTTGGATGTTAATCTTGCTGATCATTCTACAAAGAAACCTTTGGGGAAAGTTGATAATGTTCGCATTACCGTTAACAATAACCTTGTCCCCGTTGATTTTGTTGTCTTGGATATTGAATGCAATGCATCTTGTCCCATTATATTGGGAAGACCTTTTCTTCGAACTGTTGGTGCTATCATTGATATGAAGGAAGGTAATATAAAATATCAATTTCCTCTCAAGAAAGGTATGGAACACTTCCCTAGAAAGAGAATGAAGTTACCTTTTGATTCTATTATTAGAACAAATTATGATGTTGACACTTCGCCTCTTGATAATACTTGATACACACTTTCTGCGCCTAGCTGAAAGGCGTTAAAGAAAAGCGCTTATGGGAGACAACCCATGTTTTTACCTACAGTACTTTGTTTTTATTTTTGTGTCTTGGAAGTTGTTTACTACTGTAGCAACCTCTCCTTATCTTAGTTTAGTGTTTTGTTGTGCCAAGTAAAGTCGTTGATAGCAAAGTTCATACTAGATTTGGATTACTGCGCAGAAACAGATTTCTTTGCTGTAACGAACCTGGGCTGTTTTCTCTGTAGGTAAATCAGAAAAATTATGCCAATTTACGTGAGTGATCCTCAGATATGTACGCAACTTTCATTCAATTTGAGCATTTTCATTTGAGCAAGTCTGGTGCCACGATAAAATTCGTCAATACGAACTGTTCTGTTTTGACAGATTCTGCCTTTTATTTCGCATTGCCTCTTTTGCTATGTTGGATGAATTTCTTTGATCCATTAATGTCCAGTAGCTTTATGCAATGTCCAGAAGTGTTAAGAATGATTGTGTCACCTCTGAACATGTTAATTTTTATTGTCGCTAACCCTCTAATGAGTTGTTCTAAGTTTGGTGTGGAGGAAGTTTTCAAGGATCAAGAGAGGAGTATGATGCAACATGATCAAGGAGAGTGAAAGCTCTAAGCTTGGGGATGCCCCGGTGGTTCACCCCTGCATATTCTAAGAAGACTCAAGCGTCTAAGCTTGGGGATGCCCAAGGCATCCCCTTCTTCATCGACAACATTATCAGGTTCCTCCCCTGAAACTATATTTTTATTCCATCACATCTTATGTGCTTTGCTTGGAGCGTCGGTTTGTTTTTGTTTTTTGTTTTGTTTGAATAAAATGGATCCTAGCATTCACTTTATGGGAGAGAGACACGCTCCGCTGTAGCATATGGACAAGTATGTCCTTAGTTTCTACTCATAGTATTCATGGCGAAGTTTCTTCTTCGTTAAATTGTTATATGGTTGGAATTGGAAAATGATATATGTAGTAATTTGCTATAATGTCTTGGGTAATGTGATACTTGGCAATTGTTGTGCTCATGTTTAAGCTCTTGCATCATATGCTTTGCACCCATTAATGAAGAAATACATAGAGCATGCTAAATTTGGTTTGCATATTTGGTTTCTCTAAGGTCTAGATAATTTCTAGTATTGAGTTTGAACAACAAGGAAGACGGTGTAGAGTCTTATAATGTTTACAATATGTCTTTTATGTGAGTTTTGCTGCACCGGTTCATCCTTGTGTTTGTTTCAAATAAGCCTTGCTAGCCTAAACCTTGTATCGAGAGGGAATACTTCTCATGCATCCAAAATACTTGAGCCAACCACTATGCCATTTGTGTCCACCATACCTACCTACTACATGGTATTTTCCGCCATTCCAAAGTAAATTGCTTGAGTGCTACCTTTAAAATTCCATCATTCACCTTTGCAATATATAGCTCATGGGACAAATAGCTTAAAAACTATTGTGGTATTGAATATGTAATTATGCACTTTATCTCTTATTAAGTTGCTTGTTGTGCGATAACCATGTTCACTGGGGACGCCATCAACTACTCTTTGTTGAATTTCATGTGAGTTGCTATGCATGTTCGTCTTGTCTGAAGTAAGAGCGATCTACCACCTTATGGTTAAGCATGCATATTGTTAGAGAAGAACATTGGGCCGCTAACTAAAGCCATGATCCATGGTGGAAGTTTCAGTTTTGGACATATATCCTCAATCTCATATGAGAAAATTATTAATTGTTGTTACATGCTTATGCATAAAAGAGGAGTCCATTATCTGTTGTCTATGTTGTCCCGGTATGGATGTCTAAGTTGAGAATAATCAATAGCGAGAAATCCAATGCGAGCTTTCTCCTTAGACCTTTGTACAGGCGGCATAGAGGTACCCCTTTGTGACACTTGGTTAAAACATGTGCATTGTGATGATCCGGTAGTCCAAGCTAATTAGGACAAGGTGCGGGCACTATTAGTATACTATGCATGAGGCTTGCAACTTGTAAGATATAATTTACATGATACATATGCTTTATTACTACCGTTGACAAAATTGTTTCATGTTTTCAAAATCAAAGCTCTAGCACAAATATAGCAATCGATGCTTTTCCTCTATGGAGGACAATTCTTTTACTTTCAATGTTGAGTCAGTTCACCTATTTCTCTCCACCTCAAGAAGCAAACACTTGTGTGAACTGTGCATTGATTCCTACATACTTGCATATTGCGTTTATTATATTACTCTATGTTGACAATATCCATGAGATATACATGTTATAAGTTGAAAGCAACCGCTGAAACTTAATCTTCCTTTGTGTTGCTTCAATACCTTTACTTTGAATTATTGCTTTATGAGTTAACTCTTATGCAAGACTTATTGATGCTTGTCTTGAAGTGCTATTCATGAAAAGTCTTTGCTATATGATTCACTTGTTTACTCATGTCATATACATTGTTTTGATCGCTGCATTCACTACATATGCTTTACAAATAGTATGATCAAGGTTATGATGGCATGTCACTCCAGAAATTATCGGTGTTATCGTTTTACCTGCTCGGGACGAGCAGAACTAAGCTTGGGGATGCTGATACGTCTCCGACGTATCGATAATTTCTTATGTTCCATGCCACATTATTGATGTTATCTACATGTTTTATGCACACTTTATGTCATATTCGTGCATTTTCTGGAACTAACCTATTAACAAGATGCCGAAATGCCAGTTGCTGTTTTCTGCTGTTTTTGGTTTCAGAAATCCTAGTAACGAAATATTCTCGGAATTGGACGAAATCAACGCCCAGGGTCCTATTTTGCCACGAAGCTTCCAGAAGACCGAAGAGGAGACGAAGTCGGGCCACGAGGTGGCGACACCCTAGGGCGGCGCGGCCTGGCCCCTGGCCGCGCGGCCCTATGGTGTGGGCCCCTCGTGCCGCCTCCTGACCCGCCCTTCCGCCTACTTAAAGCCTCCATCGCGAAACCCCCAGTACCGAGAGCCACGATACGGAAAACCTTCCAGAGACGCCACCGCCGCCGATCCCATCTCGGGGGATTCAGGAGATCGCCTCCGGCACCCTGCCGGAGAGGGGATTCATCTCCCGGAGGACTCTACGCCACCATGGTCGCCTCCGGAGTGATGTGTGAGTAGTCTACCCCTGGACTATGGGTCCATAGCAGTAGCTAGATGGTTGTCTTCTCCCCATTGTGCTTCATTGTCGGATCTTGTGAGCTGCCTAACATGATCAAGATCATCTATCTGTAATTCTATATGTTGCGTTTGTTGGGATCCGATGAATAGAGAATACTTGTTATGTTGATTATCAAAGTTATGTCTATGTGTTGTTTATGATCTTGCATGCTCTCCGTTACTAGTAGATGCTCTGGCCAAGTAGATGCTTGTAACTCCAAGAGGGAGTATTTATGCTCGATAGTGGGTTCATGCCTCCATTGATATCTGGGACAGTGACAGAAAGTTCTAAGGTTGTGGATGTGCTGTTGCCACTAGGGATAAAACATTGGTGCTATGTTCAAGGATGTAGTTACTGATTACATTACGTGCAATACTTAATGCAATTGTCTGTTGTTAGCAACTTAATACTGGAGGGGGTTCGGATGATAACCTGAAGGTGGACTTTTTAGGCATAGATGCATGCTGGATGGCGGTCTATGTACTTTGTCGTAATGCCCAATTAAATCTCACTATACTCATCATAATATGTATGTGCATGGTCATGCCCTCTTTATTTGTCAATTGCCCAACTGTAATTTGTTCACCCAACATGCTGTTTATCTTATGGGAGAGACACCTCTAGTGAACTGTGGACCCCGGTCCAATTCTCTATACTGAAATACAATCTACTGCAATACTGTTCTACTGTTTTCTGCAAACAATCATCTTCCACACAATACGGTTAATCCTTTGTTACAGCAAGCCGGTGAGATTGACAACCTCACTGTTTCGTTGGGGCAAAGTACTTTGGTTGTGTTGTGCAGGTTCCACGTTGGCGCCGGAATCCCTGGTGATGCGCCGCACTACATCCCGCCGCCATCAACCTTCAACGTGCTTCTTGGCTCCTCCTGGTTCGATAAACCTTGGTTTCTTTCTGAGGGAAAACTTGCTGTTGTGCGCATCATACCTTCCTCTTGGGGTTCCCAACGAACGTATGAGTTACACGCCATCAAGGACCCCTCAAAAGAGCCTCGTCAGGAAGATGAATAGCTAAGTGCACCATTACATCAAAAAAAGCTGGGGGGAAGAGCTTCTCAAGTTTGCATAGGATCACAACAATTTCAACCTTCAATCGATTCAGCACATCAACTTTCAGGGTTTTGGCACACAGCTCCCTAAAAAATCTTCCTAGCTCTGCAATAGCCACATACATTTCCTTAGATGCAATTCCCTTGAGCCCAGCCGGCAACACTCGCTGCAGAAGTATGTGGCAATCATGCGTCTTCATACCGGTAACCTTACAACCATCAATATTCACACATCTTCCCCAGTTTGCGCAATAACCATCTGGTAACCTAGTGTTTGCCAAATACCTACACAAATGTCTCTTCTGTTCCTTCGAAAGCATCCACGGTGCAGGGGGCTTCGCATAAGTTACTGCTGCATCATCATCATCATACTTCACAATTTTCTTCAACCAATACTTCCCCCAGATTTTGAATTTCTTCAAATCAATTCTAGCACTAACAGTGTCCTTATTCCTGCCCTCAAGTTCAAGTAGTGTACCAACAATATTGTCACATATGTTCTTCTCAATATGCATCACATCTAAGTTGTGAGCTATCTTAAGTTCTGGCCAGTACGGTAGATGATGTAAGCTGACTTTCAGGTGCCATGTTGGTTCACCGGGTACAGTTGCACGCTTCCGCTTTCTACTTATTGGATTTTTCCCATGTTCAAAATCCTTAACCCTTTCTACCTTCCCAGCTACCTCTTTGGGTGTGTACTTCCTTGGTGGATCTCTAATCTCAGTTTTACCATTGAAAAGTCTGCTTCTCCTGTATGGGTGATTTTTATCAAGAAATCGCCGATGCCCAATATATCCAATTTTGTTTTTCAAAGATTCAGCGCAAGGATTCTCATCGCAATGCACACACGCATGAAATCCTCTTGTGCTTCGGCCTGACATAGTGGCATATCCAGGATAATCATGAATAGACCAAAGAAACGCAGCATGCATTGGGAAATATTCCTCTGTGCATGCATCAAATGTCTGCACACCACTCCATAGCTGCATCATATCTTTTATCAGTGGCTGCATAAATACATGAAAATCTTTCCCTGGGGAATACTTTCCGGGGATTAGCAATGCCATCATGTAATTCGATTGATCCATGCACATCCATGGTGGGAAGTTGTAAGGAATCACAAAAACAGGCCACATACTGTAAGGATTACTCATACTTCCAAAGGGACTGAAGCCGTCTGTGGCAAAACCTAGTCTTATGTTACGAGGATCTTTAGCAAACCAATCAAACCTGCCATCAAAGTGCTTCCATGCCTCACCATCAGCAGGGTGCCTCAGTACATTGGGCTCAACAACCCTCTTCTCTTTGTGCCATCTAGTATGTGTCGACATTTCCTTTTTAACAAATAGTCTCTGCAACCTTTTAATTATAGGAAAGTACCTTAACACCTTGTGAGGGATTTTCTTTTTTCCAGTAGGGTCACTATATCTTGATAATCCACAAACATGGCAGTGCGTATCGTCCTTGTGATCTCCCCAAAATAAAGAACAATCAAACTTGCATGCATGAATTGTCTCATAACCAAGCCCAACATCAGAAAGAACACTCTTAGCATCAGCATATGATTTGGGAAAGTCCACATCTGGCAAAGCTGTACGTAAAAGCTGAAGTAAGAGATCAAATCCTATGTTTGTTATCCGGCTGTATGATTTGACATGAAGGAGCTTAATAATGAACGACAACCTAGTGAAAGAGGTGCATCCCTTATAAAGTTCTTTTTTCGCTGACTCAATTAGATTAGCATACATATTTGGTAGGTCAGGACCTTTATTTCCAGACTTCTGCAGTTCATCGATCATACTAGACGAATCATCAACATAACAATCACCATTGTCTTCCTCTTCATCGTTGTCACTATCATACGCACCATCATCGTTTCTATCCCGCCCTTCGTCATCACTAAAACCTTCCCCATGTCTAGTCCATCTTGTATACGTCATGGACATACCTGAACAATTGCAGTGATCCTCGACTGTTTTTATATCCTGGCGTATCAGATTTAGGCAGTCCTTGCAAGGGCACAAGATTGGTTCATCTGTATTGTCCAAGTGTTCTCGCGCAAACTTGATGAAATCCCTAACACCTGCCATGTACTTTGTTGTGAACTTCTTGGTGCCATCAGTTATCCAACTTCGATCCATTGCCTACAATTCAGTTAAGAACATGCCAACGTTCTTCAGAACAGATCTTGACAACTGATTAAAAAATCTAGACCTAACGAACAATTAGGAGAACTCACCGATGATGCGTCTCTCCGCCACCACAATGGAGCCTTCACGGAATTCTTCTCACCTCGACGAGAACCCTAGTCGATTCGACTGTTAGCAAGATCACCTAGATAGGCCGTGTCTGCTAGCGGCGCGACTTAAACGAGGCACCCTCAGCCGACATAAATATTAATAAGGGAATTATTATGTCGTAACATCTAGATCACACCATTGAAATAAATATGTAGAATAGACTAGTTACGGATCCAGATCAAAATTCCATATCTACCTTAGCGGTAACACTCCTCGTCGGTCACGCCAAAGCCCTGGTTCGATTCTTCCAAACCACACTTTTTACTTAATTAAATATGTTCCTGACAAGTGGGTCACGCATGATATATAAAACTAATAACATTTAATAAAGTAACTTAGTATTATTGACCTGCTATGTGGGTCCATTTTATATGCAAATCACGGTTTACATACACCATGATCTTTGATTTCGTCACCTATTAACAGACACGATGGGAGCAATTCCCGCTTGGGTAATGGGTGACAATTTTTTGTTGACAAAAAATCATACCGTCAAGCATTACCTTAAATGCTTGACGAAAGATGAATTCGTCACCTATAAGGACACATCCATGATGGTATGCATTTTCGTCACCAGGGTTTTCGTCAACAAATGTCCCATCTCTTGTAGTGAAAAGAGAGCATCAAGAAGCAAATTCAAAACACATTTAAGCCTAACCCACTTCCTATGAAAAGGAATCTTGTAAATAAACAAGTCATGTAAGCATAATGCAACAAGCATAGAAAGGCAACACAAGCGCAACATCAAGATTCTCAACATAAAGAGGGGAAACTTAATATTATTAAGATGCATATAACCATGTTTCCCTCTCTCATAATAACTTTCAGTAGCATCATGAACAAACTCAACAATATAACTATCACATAAAGCATTCTTATTCACATGCATAAAAGTACCATTACTCTTCACATAAGCATAATCAATTTTATTAGTAATAGTGGGAGTAAAACTATCACAACCATCATTGTAATTATCATAAATTGCAGGCATGGTATAATCATAATAAACTTTATCCTCCATGGTAGGTGGCACCAAAATACCACTATCATTATAATCATCATAAATAGGAGGCAAAGTATCATCAAAGTAAATTTTCTCCTCCATGCTTGGGGGACTAAAAATATCATGCTCATCAAAACCAGCTTCCCCAAGCTTAAATTCTTCCATAGCATTAGCAATAATAGTGTTCAAAGAGTTCATGCTAATAACATTGCTACAACTATTTTGCAAACAAAGTTCCTTGGGTTTTTTAATTCTCTCTTCAAACACATCATGTCCTAATTCAAGATAAAGTTCATAAAGATCTCTAATTTTTTTGTTGTTTTCCATTATGCCTAACTAGTGAAATAAAAACAGGGAACAAAAAGATAAAATTGCAGAATCTAAAGGAGATAGCTTCGAGCACTCACACACCGGCAACAGTGCTAGGAAATAGCTTAGTAGTCAGAGGATGTGAATACCTTTTACCTTACCTCCCCGGCAACGGTGCCAGAAAATAGCTTGATGTCTACGCACGCTTCTATTCGTGTAGACAGTGTTGGGCCTCCAAGAGCAGAGGTTTGTAGAACAGCAGCAAGTTTCCCTTAAGTTAATCACCCAAGGTTTATCGAACTCAGGGAGGTAGAGGTCAAAGATAGTCCTCTCAAGCAACCCTGCAATTAAGATACAAGAAGTCTCTTGTGTCCCCAACACACCTAATACACTTGTCAGATGTATAGGTGCACTAGTTTGGCGAAGAGATAGTGAAATACAAGTAATATGGATGATTGTAAGTAGCAATTGCAATCTGAAATAAAAATGGCAACAAGCGAACATGTAGCAGAACTTGTTGGAAATGGTGTTTCAATACTTAGAAACAAGGCCTAGGGATCATACTTTCACTAGTGGACACTCTCAACAATGATCACATAATTGGATAAATAAATTCTCCTCACTTGTACTACTTTCAAACACTCTCTTGTTGGATAACAAACACCATTCATTGTGTAGGGCTACAAGAGCACCCTCAAGCCGGAGTAAACAAGCTCCACAACATCCGGAGTTCATATTAAAGTAACCTCTAGAGTGCATAATAGACCGTTGCAATTTAGACCGAGTACTAACATAGCATACACACTGTCAACAATAGCTATGAAAGGGGGAATAGATCGCAGCAATACTATCATAGTAATAGTTAACTTCATAATCTACAAGAGATTACAATCATAACCTACGCCAAGTACTACATGATGCACACACTGTCAACTTTACATCATGGAGGAGGAATAGACTACTTTAATAACATCACTAGAGTAGCACATAGATTAATAGTGATACAAAGCTCATGATCACATAAAGATCACACCATGGGAGAGAGAGATGAACCACATAGCTACCAGTAGAGCCCTCAGCCTCGGGGGAGAACTACTCCCTCCTCATCATGGGAGACAGCAACGGCGATGAAGATGGCGGTGATGTCGATGGAGATGACTCCGGGGGCAATTCCCCGTCCCGGCGGCGTGCCGAAACAGAGACTTATGTCCCCCGAAACGGAGTTTCGCGATGGCGGCGGCATCCCTGGAGTCTTTCTGGAATATGGTCGATTGTTGTAGGGTTTTCACGTCACGAGAGATTATATAGGCGAAGAGGCGGCGCAAGGGGGTGCCTGGGGGGCCCACCCCATAGGGCGGCGCGCCCCCTCCTAGGCCGCGCCCCAGTGTGGTGTGGGGGCCCTGGGCCTCCTCTCCGGCTCCCCTTCGGTGTTCTGGTCCGTCTCGGTGAAATAAGATGTTTGGCTTTTGTTTCGTCGAATTCCGAGAATATTGCCCGAACAGCCTTTCTGGAACCAAAAACAGCAGAAAACAGGAACTGACACCTCGGCATCTTGTTAATAGGTTAGTTCCGGAAAATGCATAAAATCATTATAAAGTGTGAGCAAAACATGTAGGTATTGTCATAAAACTAGCATGGAACATCAGAAATTATAGATACGTTGGAGACGTATCAACGAGGCGTGGTGGCCGCGCTCTCCCTAATGGATTTCCCGTAGGAGTTCAATCCCTTCAGCCGGCTCGACACACCGCTGGAGCACCCCACTTACGCTGCGTTTGTACAGCTCGTGGTTGATGATGGTATAGGCCTTGGCCCTTCTCTCAATCTGCCTGGCTTGGACCCTATCATTGGGAAGCACACCGTCGATGTGGTAGGAGAGGAATTCTTGTGCCCATGATGGTACGCATTTTATCTCAAACACGCTAACCATCAAGGCCTCCATCTTCGGAGCTTCCGGGTTCGACTGCATGGTCGCCGGGTTCGGCTATGGAGCCGGCGGGTTCGGCTGAGAAGCCCCCGACTTTGGCTGAGAAGCCCCCGGGTTCGGCTGAGAAGCCCCCGGGTTCGGCTGAGAAGCCCCCGGGTTCGGCTGTGGAGCCGGCGGGTTCGGCTGAGAAGCCCCCGTTGACGTGGGCATTACCCTTCGGGTAACCGAAATTGCCCTACCCTATACGATCTAGCTAGAGGCCCATGAAGGTATTCGATGACAAGACGACCACTAGGATGGCGCAGCGGAAGATTCCTTGGCTAGCAAGATAAGGAAGGAGCCGAACAAGGAAAGTTTAGAGATAGGACTACTGTAAACCTAGTCGTACTCGGTTAGATCTCTTGAGACCTGGCCTCCTATATAAAGGCCAGGAGAGGGGCTGCCGAGGGTCACGATTAATCTTAGCAATCTTAGCCACCAGAAGTTTAGAGCTAGGTAGCCGCAGCACTTAGCCTCCCGACAAGATCTCAGCCGAACCCTTCGGCACCCCATTGTAACCCAATATTCTCATAATCAAGATCATACAGGCAGGACGTAAGGGTTTTACCTCATCGAGGGCCCCTAACCTGGGTAAATCGCTCTCCCCGCTTGTCTGTGAACCGATGTCTCGTGTCAGCTTACATGATTCCATCAACCCTAAGCCCCTATCGGAGGGCATTGCCGAGGAGTACCCTCGACAATTGACGCCGTCTGTGGGAACCCTGTCGGCACAAGATCGGTCATCGGCAGATCCAGTCATGTCATCGGCAGCTTCATCGACACCATCATCGCCAAGTCTGGGAAGCCCGATTCGATTCGGCTCCTATGAATTCACCCCGCACAGCGATTCGTCTCACTCGACCTTTTCTGATCTACACGGAAACATGGAGATGACCTTCGGCAGCGTCCACTACAACGTCAACTCGAAAGGAGTCCTTCGACTGCCGGAACCACTCGCCTCCAGATCGATAGGACCAAGCACGTCGTCATCGATCGACCTTTCGACTGGTCTGATGGACTCAGCGAATTCGCTCGTGCTATCGACTCCTCATTCCACGTCTTCCATGTCGGTTGGATCTGACGATCCCACATCTTCGGAGATGACCTCGTACTACTGCTTGCACTGCGATACCAGGCACGGGCTAGGACCAAGCGACACGCCGTTCATCTGTAATGCCCAGTACTCATCGGGAGAGGACAGCGTCGACAACATCGTTCAAGGTACCACCCGGAGAGCAGCACGCCACCAGGTTTATGTTGCCAATAACACGGGAAACACAAGGCACAGGGAGATGGAGATCACACCCCCCGCTCCAGCAGACGAGCAAGTTTCGAAAACAGCGCCAGTAACAACAACAGCGATTACACCATCGCGGAGGAGGAGTGGGCAGCAGCCAAGGCAGCCGTGCTTAACAACACACCACTCCCCGCAGGAACCTCGGTTGGAACCCTCAATGCTTATTGCTCTATATTGGAGAAAAACCGGGAGCGCCTATCGAAAGAGCAAGCCACCCTCGAGAGACGCCTAACTGCTGCGGACCAATCTAGTGAACGACGGAGAGGCTCGCGAGGAAACGCCTCTCGAAGCACTCAAGGGGCAGGCAAGCATCGATCAAGATTATCCAGGCTCTCGGAAGATGACGCCAGAGAAATAACGTCGAACCTGACCAAGTCTTTTATGACCACGGACACCGCGGGCATGCCACGGCCAAAAACCGTCGCAGGAGCAACTGCCAATCTCGCAGCATACCTCATCAATCAGCGCCCTGAAGGTTCTATGGCCCAAGCCCATCGAGGTGCCCTAGAAAGTCTCACGATATTGGGAGACAACCTGGTCCCGCGGAAGGAAAAGACCACGTTACAGGCCACTGGCTCAAAGCATCATGCGAGAGATGCTCGAGATGAAATCACCCAGAGCAGAATCGACAAAGCAAGGCGACGACGCGCCACTAGGGAGGAATATGACAGTGATTCTTCGGATGAAAGCCAGGAGAACGATGGCGAGCTAAGGGGGGCCGATTGCTTAAGCTACAAAATCCGCGAGGCGATGCCACCCAGAAAGTTCAAACCTACTCCTACTGACGCCGCCAAATACGATGGACAGTAGGAGCCGAGGTCCTGGATAGACGACTACTTGCAGATTGTGATTCTGCACAAAGGAAATCAGATAGCAGCAATGCAATGCTTGCAGCTTTACCTGAAGGATTCAGCACGAGCATGGTTAAGAGCTCTGTCGAAGGGTTCCATCAAATCATGGGACGACCTAGTAGACGCTTTCGTTGCCAATTTCCAAGCAACATACAAAAGGCCCGTCGGGATTGAGGAATTACGGCATTGCCAGCAAAAGCAGAAGGAATCGATGCGCGCATACATCGGGAGATTCACCAAGCTCTTAAACGCTGCCGAAGATGTTTCTGTCGACAGAGAAATCGATGCCTTCAGCGATGGCATCCGACGTGAAAGCTACATAGAGGAACTCGGGCGCAAAAAACCAAAAACCATAACCAAACTAATGGAAATCGCCAACAGTTGGGCTGATGGCGAGGACAACGTACGAAAGCCACGACAGCGCAGTGACGACGAAGATGACGACCAGCCGAAGCACGACTCGGGCGGACGAAGGGATCGCCACAAGAAAAGGAAAAACCGCAGTTACGACGATAGTAACCTGGTAGCCGTGATACGTCTCAAACGTATCTATAATTTCTTATGTTCCATGCTAGTTATATGACAATACTTACATGTTTTATATACATTTTATATCATTTTGATGCATTTTCCGGCACTAACCTATTAACAAGATGCCGAAGCCCAGTTCCTGTTTTCTGCTGTTTTTGGTTTCAGAAATCCTACACAGCAAATATTCTCGGAATTGGACGAAACAAAATCCCAGGGTCTTATTTTTCACGGAGCTTTCCAGAAGACCGAAGGAGATACGAAGTGGGGCCACAAGGTGGCGACACCACAAGGCGGCGCGGCCAAGGAGGGGCCCGTGCCGCCCTATGGTGTGGGCCCCTCGGGCGCCTCCCGACTCTACCCCTTCGCCTATATAAACTCTCCGTCGCGAAAACCCTATCACCGAGAGCCACGATACGGAAAAAGTTCCAGAGACGCCGCCGCCAATCCCATCTCGGGGGATTCAGGAGATCGCCTCCGGCACCCTGCCGGAGAGGGGAATCATCACCGGAGGGCTCTACATCACCTTGCCCGCCTCCGGACTGATGCGTGAGTAGTTCATCCTTGGACTATGGGTCCATAGCAGTAGCTAGATGGTTGTCTTCTCCTCTTGTGCTATCATGTTTAGATCTTGTGAGCTGCCTATCATGATCAAGATCGTCTATTTGTCATGCTACATGTTGTGTTTGTTGGGATCCGATGAATATTGAATACTATCTCAAGTTGATTATCAATCTATCATATATGTGTTGTTTATGTTCTTGCATGCTCTCCGTTGCTAGTAGAGGCTCTGGCCAAGTTGATACTTGTAACTCCAAGAGGGAGTATTTATGCTCGATAGTGGGTTCATGCCTCCATTGAATCTGGGACAGTGACAGAAAGTTCTAAGGTTGTGTATGTGTTGTTGCCACTAGGGATAAAACATCAATTCTTTGTCTAAGGATATTTGTGTTGATTACATTACGCACCATACTTAATGCAATTGTCTGTTGTTTGCAACTTAGTACTGGAAGGGGTGCGGATGCTAACCCGAAGGTGGACTTTTTAGGCATAGATGCATGCTAGATAGTGGTCTATGTAATTTGTCGTAATGCCCTGATTAAATCTCATAGTAGTCATCATGATATATGTATGTGCATCTCTATTTGTCAATTGCCCAACTGTAATTTGTTCACCCAACATGCTAGTTATCTTATTGGAGAGACACCACTAGTGAACTATGGACCCCGGTCCATTCTTTTACATCTGAAATACAATCTACTGCAAACTCTGTTCTCTGTTGTTTTCTACAAGCAAACATCATTCTCCACACCAAACGTTTAATCCTTTGTTTTCAGCAAGCCGGTGAGATTGACAACCTCACTGGTAAGTTGGGGCAAAGTATTTTGATTGTGTTGTGCAGGTTCCACGTTGGCGCCGGAATCCCTGGTGTTGCGCCGCACTACACTCCTCCACCAACAACCTTCACGTGGCCTTCATCTCCTACTAGTTTGATAACCTTGGTTTTTTTCTGAGGGAAAACTTGCTGCTGTACGCATCACACCTTCCTCTTGGGCTTCCCAACGGACGTGTGCTTTACCGTCACAAGCAGCTCTTTTTCTGGCGCCGTTGCCGGGGAGATCAAGACACGCTGCAAGGGGAGTCTCTCACATCCAATCTCTTTACTTTGTTTATTGTCTTGCTTTACTTTACTTTACTTTCTGTCTTGTTTGCTTCTTATACCAAAAAACACAAAAAAATTAGTTACTTGCTTTACTTTACTTTATTTAGTTTGCTTTACTTGTCTTTATTACTGCTAAAATGAATACTCCTGAGAACACCAAGTTGTGTGACTTCACTAGCACCAATAATAATGATTTTATATGCACTCCTATTGCGCCACCTGCCACTACAGCAGAATTTTATGAAATTAAACCTGCTTTACTAAATCTTGTTATGAGAGAGCAATTTTCTGGTGTTAGTACTGATGATGCTGCTGCCCATCTTAATAATTTTGTTGAACTTTGTGAAATGCAAAAGTATAAGAATGTAGATGGTGATACTATAAAACTGAAATTGTTTCCTTTCTCCTTAAGAGGAAGAGCTAAAGATTGGTTGCTATCTTTGCCTAAGAATAGTATTGATTCATGGACTAAATGTAAAGATGCTTTCATTGGTAGATATTATCCTCCTGCTAAAATTATATCTTTGAGAAGTAGCATTATGAATTTTAAGCAATTGGATAATGAACATGTTTCCCAAGCACGGGAAAGAATGAAATCTTTGGTAAAGAATTGCCCAACCCATGGACTAACTACTTGGATGATCATCCAAACCTTCTATGCAGGATTAAATTTTTCTTCGAGGAACCTATTGGATTCAGCTGCTGGAGGTACTTTTATGTCCATCACTTTGGGTGCAGCAACAAAACTTCTTGATGATATGATGATCAACTACTCTGAATGGCACACCAAAAGGACTCCGCAAGGTAAGAAGGTAAATTCTGTTGAAGAAACCTCCTCCTTGAGTGATAAAATTGATGTTATTATGTCTATGCTTGTTAATGGTAGATCTAATGTTGATCCTAATGTTCCTTTAGCTTCATTGGTTGCTCAAGAAGAGCATGTTGATGTGAACTTCATTAAAAATAGTAATTTCAACAACAATGCTTATAGGAATAATTTTGGTAACAACTATAGGCCATATCCTTCTAATAATGGTAATGGTTATGGTAATTCTTATGGTAATTCTTACAACAATAGTAGGAGTGCACCCTCTGGTCTTGAAGCCATTCTTAAAGAATTTATTAGTACACAAACTGCTTCTAATAAATCCGTTGAAGAAAAGCTTGGTAAAATTGATATTCTTGCTTCTAAGGTTGATAGTCTTGCTGCTGATGTTGATCTTTTAAAACTAAAAGTTATACCTAATGAAGATAAAGATATTAACTCATTTGCTACAGAAAACGCCATACAAGTTCGAATTAATGACAATATTAGATTGATGGCTGAATTGCATGCTAGGTGGGAAAGAGAAGAAAAAGAAGAAAAACTTGCTAAAGAGAATAATGTAGCTAAAGTTTGGACTATTACCACCACTAGTAATGATGATGCTTCACATGTTGCTAAAACTTCTACTATCAATGGTAAAATAATTGGTGTTGGCAATGTTTCTACTCCTAGTACAAAGCGTGCAAAATTGCCTGAAACTGCTGAAACTGTTTGTGATAAAAGTGCTGAAATTTTTCAGAATGCTGTAGATCATAATGGTTTAGATTTTGATAGTTGTCATATCTCTGAAGTTATTAAGTTCTTGCAAAAACTTGCTAGAAGTCCTAATGCTAGTGCTATAAATTTGGCTTTTACAAAACATATTACACATGCTCTCATTAAAGCTAAAGAAGAGAAATTAAAACTTGAAGCTTCTATTCCTAGGAAGTTGGAAGATGGTTGGGAGCCCATCATTAAGATGAAAGTCAATGATTTTGATTGTAATGCTTTATGTGATCTTGGTGCAAGTATTTCTGTTATGCCTAAGAAACTCTATGATATGCTTGACTTGCCACCATTGAAAAATTATTATTTGGATGTTAATCTTGCTGATAATACTATAAAGAAACCTTTGGGGAGGATTGATAATGTTAACATTATGATTAACAATAACCTTGTCCCCGTTGATTTTATTGTCTTGGATATCGAATGCAATGTATCTTGTCCTATTATTTTGGGAAGACCCTTTCTTCGAACTGTTGGTGCTATTATTGATATGAAGGAAGGAAATATTAAGTATCAATTCCCTCTCAAGAAAGGTATGGAACACTTCCCTAGAAAGAGAATGAAGTTGCCTTTTAATTCTATTATTAGAACAAACTAGCATGAGGGCCCTCGCAAATGCGAGAGCATCAACTTTAGTATCACTGGAGAGATGGGCGCTATCAATTGTATATTGAAATTGACCGGGAATTACACTTATAGATCCATGGGCATTCATATTATGTTACAGAAATAATCCATTGTACAACATTTTTTTAAATGTGTATGTCTAAATATGTAATTCTTACAAAGCAATATTATGTTTCTAAATGCGAGATTTTTTAATTTTGTAATTTTTTTATATTTCTATAAGTATAATCACTTTTAAATTATCAGACCATACGTACCAAATGTTTAATATAGATAATTATACTTTTAGGAGTTTGTAACATTGTTATTTTATTATGTTAGTGTGGAACTTTAGAGGTTATGCATGGCTAGATGAATCGTCTAGGAATGAGCTAGCATATCCGCCTCTTGAATATATAATACATCTCGCAAAAAATATCCTCTCAGACCTTTTCTTTTTCTTGCAAGAATATGCTTCAAATCTCTGTTCGGTTCCTTAAATTTCGTCAACTTAAGACACTGAAGGCAAGCGAGGCACCAAGGACACATATTGGCTCTACCGGATTATTGATGTTCTTGTATGGATTAAATTATATTGTACATTAATCCATGAAGCCAGGTTTCGTGGGTTGGCTTTTTTATCGGCAGTTTGGAAAATTTTGAAGTTTACCTTGTGAGCATTGTATCCATGTCCGACGTCCGGTGACCTACCGGTCCTACTTTTTGAATTCCACATCTCACATGATTTCGTAAAAGCTTGTGAGGCTAATTTATCTTTTCCATGTTATGTTTTTAATATTTATTGATTAGTTGATATTCATATGTATTTGCATGGAGAAATCAATTTTATTTTATACCCTTTCACATCCCTTTTTATCTTATTTTTCTCGCTAGTATGACAAATTTTGCTAATATTCCACAATTTAATTTCCCCAATTTATGTTTTTGTTTGTTTATGCATTAGCTAATATTCACACATATATTTATTTTTTCTTGCCATTACTCCTCACTAGTTTCACAAATTTAATCTATATTATGGGGATTTCTCTTACCGCATTTCTTAAATATATAGCATGTCTTCCGACCATCGTGTCCCGTCCAGTTTACCACAACCGATCTTAGAGGCCTACTTCCTCCATTTGGAAATAAGTGTCATAGATTCTTCTAAATTCATATTTATCACCATATATACTAAAATGTTTCTATATATATACAAATCTACATAAAACTGCGACACTTATTTCCAAATAGAGGGAGTTGTATGATCAACTTTGGAGGTTTTTGACCGATTGTCTTGCACTATACTATTTCTTGTGCATATGTCTATATTTGGTAGGTTATTTTTTTATGGCCGATTTGATTGCGGTATATTTCTCGCAAATAGCTACGTATTTGGCACATGTGCATCTGGAGAGAGTGCTATTTAAATTTATATCGTATTGATCAGGTTTCTAGTTTTTTTTACCGATTGACTTGTAGTATATTTCTCGCACGTACGACTGTATAATACAGATTTTTTATGACTAATTGGCTTGCAGTATATTTCTCGCAAACAGTTGTGTATTTGTCCAACTGGCCACTGATTTTTAATTAAATTTATATATAAGTTATAAATTATAATGGATCGATCAGTCAGAGTTTTCTAAAAATAACAATTGGTACAATTTTCTGCAATAGGTGCTCATGTACTTGAGGCGTTGGTAAATATTTTTGTATTGAACTGATTTACGGAGAGAGAGATTAAGGAGAGAGATAGTTACGTACGGCATGCTAATATTGTATGGGAGTTTGGATTCTGTACGACCAGGACATGCTAAGATTAAGGAAAGAGATATTTACGTACAGGACATGCTAACATTGTATGGAAGTTTGGATTTTGTACAATATAAATAAGATAGACTTTTTTTTGAAACTATAAATAAGATAAGACTTGTTCCAAGAAAAAACTGATACATGGGATATTTCCAGGACATGCTAACACCACATAGTAAGTTGGAATCTGTACGATATAAATAGAAAGGATTTTTTCCCAGGGAAAAACTGATACGTGACAATACGTTATGGTACGTTTACGTTTGCAATAGAATTATGTTATGGTACTTTTTGTTAAATCATAGCTGTAAATTTTAGATTCAAGGATTAATATATTTCTAATGATGTGGATCAACCTAATGCCTCGAAAAGCATCCATCTTATTTTGCTTTTAGTATATAATAGATTATGATGTTGATGCTTCTTCTCTTGATAATACTTGATTTGCACTTTCTGCGCCTAGCTGAAAGGCGTTAAAGAAAAGCACTTCTTGGGAGATAACCCATGTATGTTTTTACTACTGTTTTGTTGAGTCTTTGAAGTTGTTACTACTGTAGCAACCTCTCCTTATCATATTGTTGTGCCAAGTAAAGTCTCTAATAGTAAGTTGATACTAGATTTGGATTGTTGCGCAGAAACAGATTTCAACCTGTCACGAATTTGAGTAGATCTCTCTGTAGAAGAATCAAAAAAATCTGCCAATTTACATGCGTGATCCTCAGATATGTACGCAACTTTCATTAGTTTTGAGCTTTTTCATCTGAGCATGTTAAGTGCCTCTAAAAAATTCGTCTTTACAGATTGTTCTGTTTTGACAGATTCTGCCTTTTATTTCGCATTGCCTCTTTTACTGTGTTGAGTGGATTTGTTTGTTCCATTAACTTTCAGTAGCTTTGGGTAATTTCCAGAAGTGTTAAGAATGATTGTGTCCCCTCTGAACATGTGAATTTTTGATTATGCACTGACCCTCTAATGAGTTTGTTTTAAGTTTGGTGTGGAGGAAGTTTTCAAGGGTCAAGAGAGGAGGATGATACACTATGATCAAGAAGAGTGAAAAGTCTAAGCTTGGGGATGCCCCCGTGGTTCATCCCTGCATATTTCAAGAAGACTCAAGCATCTAAGCTTGGGGATGCCCAAGGCATCCCCTTCTTCATCGACAACTTATCAGGTCACCTCTAGTGAAACTATATTTTTATTCCGTCACATCTTATGTGCTTTACTTGGAGCGTCTGTTTGTTTTTGTTTTTGTTTATGTTTGAATAAATTCGGATCCTAGCATTCATTGTATTGGAGAAAGACACGTTCCGCTTTTTCATATGAACACTGGTGTTCTTAGCTTTATCTTTAATGTTCATGGCGGAGTTGGAAACCGCTTCGTTGGTTGCTATTTGGTTGGAAACAGAAAATGCTTCATGTGGTAAATGGAATATGGTCTTGAATAATTTGATACTTGCCAATTGTTTTGAGCTCTCATAGATCATGTTTAAGCTCTTGCATCATGTAGTTTAAACCTATTAGTGGAGAACTACCGTAGAGCTTGTTGAAATTTGGATTGCATGATTGATCTCTCTAAGGTCTAGATATTTTCTGGTAAAAGTGTTTGAGCAACAAGGAGACAGTGTGGAGTCTTATAATGCTTGCAATATGTTCTTATGTAAGTTTTGCTGTACCTGTTCATACTTGTGTTTGCTTCAAACAATCTTGCTAGCCAAAGCCTTGTACTAAGAGGAAATGCTTCTCGTGCATCCAAAAACCTTGAGCCAAAACCCATGCCATTTGTGTCCACCATAACTACCTACTATGTGGTATTTCTCTACATTCCAAAGTAAATTGCTTGTGTGCTACCTTTAAAATTTCATTCCTTGTCTTTGCAATACATAGCTCATGGGAAAATAGCTTAAAAACTATTGTGGTATTGAATATGTTGCTAAGTATCTTATTTCTTATAAGTTGCTTGTTGAGCGGTAACCATATTTCTGGGGACGCCATCAACTTTTTACACCTTTGTTGAATATCATTTGAGTTGCTATGCATGTTCGTCTTGTCTGAAGTAAGGGTGATTTATCATGATTAAATGGTTTGAGTATGCATATTGTTAGAGAAGAACATTGGGCCGCCAACCAAAGCCATGTATCATGGTGGAAGTTTCAGTTTGGACATTAAACCTCAATCTCTTATGAGAATATTATCTGTTGTTGAATGTTTAAGCATTAAAGAGGAGTCCATTATCTGTTTTCTATGTTGTCCCGGTATGGATGTCCTTAAGTTTGAGATCTATCAAAACTGAGAAATCAAATGCAATCTATCTCCTTGGACCTTTGTACAGGCGACATAGAGGTACCCCTTTGTGACACTTGGTAGAAACATATGTAATGCAATGATAATCCATGGAAATCCGAGCTAATTAGGACAAGGTGCGGGCATTATTGGTATTCGATGCATGAGGCTTGCAACTTATAAGAGGTTTTATGCATAACACATATGAATTATTACTACCGTTGACAAAATTGTTTCCATGTTTTCAAAATAAAAAGCTCTAGCACATGAGTAATCAATGCTTCCCTCTGCGAAGGGCCTTTTTTTACTTTATGTTGAGTCAGTTTACCTACTTCTTTCTATCTTAGAAGCAAACACTTGTGTCAACTGTGTGCATTGATTCTTACATGTTTACCTATTGCACTTGTTATATTGCTTTATGTTGACAACTATCCATGAGATATACATGTTACAAGTTGAAAGCAATTGCTGAAACTTAATCATCCTTTGTGTTGCTTCAAAACTTTCTATTAAGAATCTATTGCTTGATGAGTTAACTCTTATGCAAGACTTATTGAAACTTGTCTTGAAAGTACTATTCATGAAAAGTCTTTGCTATATGATTCAGTTGTTTAGTCATTATCTTTACCATTGCTTCGAATCACTTCATTCATTTCATATGCTTTACAATAGTATTGATCAAGATTATGATAGTAGCATGTCACTTCACAAATTATCCTTGTTATCGTTTACCTATTCGAGGGCGAGTAGGAACTAAGATTGGGGATGCTTGATACGTCTCAAACGTATCTATAATTTCTTATGTTCCATGCTAGTTATATGACAATACTCACATGTTTTATATACATTTTATATCATTTTGATGCATTTTTCGGCACTAACCTATTAACAAGATGCCGAAGAGCCAGTTCCTGTTTTCTGCTGTTTTTGGTTTCAGAAATCCTACACAGGAAATATTCTCGGAATTGGACGAAACAAAATCCCAGGGTCTTATTTTTCACGGAGCTTTCCAAAGACTGAAGGAGATACGAAGTGGGGCCACGAGGTGGCGACACCACAAGGCGGCGCGGCCATGGAGGGGCCCGCGCCGCCCTATGGCGCCTCCCGACTCTGCCCCTTCGCCTATATAAACTCTCTGTCGCGAAAACCCTATCACCGAGGCCACGATACAGAAAAAGTTCCAGAGACGCCGCCGCCGCCAATCCCATCTCCGGGGATTCAGGAGATCGCCTCCGGCACCCTGCCGAAGAGGGGAATCATCACCGGAGGGCTCTACATCACCATGCCCGCCTCCGGACTGATGCGTGAGTAGTTCATCCTTGGACTATGGGTCCATAGCAGTAGCTAGATGGTTGTCTTCTCCTCTTGTGCTATCATTTTTAGATCTTGTGAGCTGCCTATCATGATCAAGATCATCTATTTGTAATGCTACATGTTGCGTTTGTTGGGATCCGATGAATATTGAATACTATGTCAAGTTGATTATCAATCTATCATATATGTGTTGTTTATGTTCTTGCATGCTCTCCGTTGCTAGTAGAGGCTCTGGCCAAGTTGATACTTGTAACTCCAAGAGGGAGTATTTATGCTCGATAGTGGGTTCATGCCTCCATTGAATCTGGGACAGTGATAGAAAGTTCTAAGGTTGTGGATGTGCTGTTGCCACTAGGGATAAAACATCAATGCTTTGTCTAAGGATATTTGTGTTGATTACATTACGCACCATACTTAATGCAATTGTCTGTTGTTTGCAACTTAATACTGGAAGGGGTGCGGATGCTAACCCGAAGGTGGACTTTTTAGGCATAGATGCATGCTGGATAGTGGTCTATGTAATTTGTCGTAATGCCCTGATTAAATCTCATAGTAGTCATCATGATATATGTATGTGCATCTCTATTTTTCAATTGCCCAACTGTAATTTGTTCACCCAACATGCTAGTTATCTTATTGGAGAGACACCACTAGTGAACTGTGGAGCCCGGTCCATTCTTTTACATCTGAAATACAATCTACTGCAAACTCTGTTCTCTGTTGTTTTCTACAAGCAAACATCATTCTCCACACCATACGTTTAATCCTTTGTTTTCAGCAAGCCAGTGAGATTGACAACCTCACTGTTAAGTTGGGGCAAAGTATTTTGATTGTGTTGTGCAGGTTCCACGTTGGCGCCGGAATCCCTGGTGTTGCGCCGCACTACACTCCTCCACCAACAACCTTCACGTGGCCTTCATCTCCTACTGGTTTGATAACCTTGGTTTCTTTCTGAGGGAAAACTTGCTGCTGTACGCATCACGCCTTCCTCTTGGGGTTCCCAACGGACGTGTGCTTTACCGTCACAAGCAAGCCGCAGGATACTCTGATCGGCAGGACGATCGGGATGACGACAAACGAGACGATCGACAGGATGGCAATCGGAACAACTTTGGAAACCGCGGCAACTACAAACCACGACCACAGAGGACTCCCGAGCTACCCTTCGCCGAGCAGATCAACGCTCCTTGTTACTTGCACTTGTACATTGATTCTAAGGACAACAAAACAAAGTCAATCCACCTGCTCAGAGATTGTAGGCAGTTCATTGACATGGAGAAACTCATCCGGCAGAAGCAACAACAACCACCACCACCACCGCAGCACCAGGTCCAGCAGGCTCAGCCTCACCAACTGACAAGGTATCAACTTATCAATGCCTACGTATTGTAGACTAGGGTTTCGTTGGAAGTAGAGGACAAGTAGATCTCGAAGGTTTCAGCCGAAAAGTACTCGACAATTTAGAAACTAGGGTTCTGTTGACAATTGATTCGATCCTCTCTTCGTCCCTCGACTCCCCCTTACATACGAGGTCGTGCCGAGGGATTCGTAATACACAAGTTACAGAGTCCGGGAGGGTTTCTAACCCGTCCCGTAAAATTACAAGTCTCTATATTTCCTAATACAACTCTAACTTTCCTTAACACCAATTGGGCTTCCAATCTTTATATTCTTCGACTTGTGGGCCTTCAGTAAACCCCGGGTACCATCTTCGGCAGGCCCATTGGGGATGCCTATGTCAGTAGCCCCGAGATTTTGCTTGAATCGAAGAATCAGGGAAAATCTCCAACTTTAATTATTCAATAACCTTGCCGAATTTATCACATATCTTCGGATATGCAATTATATATTGTACAGGGATAATGGTAGTTGGGGCTAGTTCATCTGACGGATCAGGTACTAGTTAACTGCTCTAGTGGCAATCCGCAAAAACCTACTTCAAAATCACGTCCCTGGACATGATCTCGGGATACTGGTGTAAACTTCGACAGGTGCCGCTTAAGGTCTTACCATTCTGTCGAGTCCTAGTCATATTTTATCGGGTACCTAACGCGTCTGTTAGGATTTTTCTTCGTATCTGCTGATACGGAAAAAAGTAGCAAACCGACGTCAGAGACGGCGCCACGCCGCTCAGAACGGATCTGGGGTCTTACCTTCGCAAAGTTTTGCGGCATTCAGAGATTATTCGCTACTTTGGCGCTCTGAGAATATAATGTCGAGTGCTTTTTCGGCTGTTGGAATAGCACATTTTATTGAGTCAACGGATGACTTATTTTGCCTTCCCGATGGGATTATATGTAGAGTTATTTGTATAACTCGAAATATACTCACTTCCTCTTTTTTTTTCTCGTCCTCCTTTTTTTATAATTTCATCGGGCACGCGAACAGCGTTCCCGATGGGAGTAGCCCCCGAGGCTACAGCCAAGGACTTGTACTTGGTTGTAGGCTCAACACTTTAATACCTCATGTCAATATATTTTCATTCTTTCTCGAACTTCTCATATCTATCGGGTACGCGAACAGCGTTCCCGATGGGAGTAGCCCCCGAGGCTATGAACAAATGCTTGCATTTGGTCATAGG